>NW_025745403.1:192500-195000 GCF_021184085.1 Oncorhynchus gorbuscha | reverse complement strand
TGCGGTGGCTCGTGCTTTCAGTTTTTGCGCGAATGCTGCCATCTATTCACGGTTTCTGGGTAGTTGTTAATAGTCACAGTGGGAACAACATCCCCTATACAATTCCTGATGAACTCAGTCACCTCAATGTTATTCTCAGAGGCTACCCAGAACATGTCCCAGGCCGCATGATCAAAACAATGTTGAAGCACGGATTCCGATTGGTCAGACCAGCGTTGAATAGATCTTAGCACGGGTACTTCCTGTTTAAGTTTCTGCATATAGGAAGGGAGGAGCAAAATGGAGTTGTGATCTGATTCGCCAAAAGGAGGGCGGGGGGAGGGCCTTGTAGGCATTTCGAAAGGGAGAGTAGCAGTGTTTTACCAGAGGAAGTACTAAAGTCAATGTGTTGATAGAACTTTGGTCGCTTTTTCCTCAAATTTGATTTGGTAAAATCCGCAGCTACAATAACTGCGGCCTCAGGATATGTGGTTTCCAGTTTGCATAATGTCCAGTGTAGCTCCTTGTGGGCCGTCGTGGTATCGGCTTGAGTTGGAATATACACGGCTGTGACTATAACCGGAGAGAATTATCTTGGGAGATAATACGGTCGGCATTTGATTGTGAGGTATTCTAGGTTGTGTGAACAAAAGGACTTGAGTTTCTGTGCGTTATCACAATCACACCATGAGTAGTTAACCCTCCCTCCTCTCGTTCTGGCCCTTCCCTCCTCTCTTTACCCCCTCCCTCCTCTCTCTCTGGCTCGTCCCTCCGCATTCTCTAGCCCCTCCATCCTCTCGCTCTGGCCCCTCCCTCCTCTCTTTACCCCCTCCCTCCTCTCTCTCTGGCCCCTCCCTCCCTCCTCTTGCTCTGGCCCCTCTCTCCTCTCTCTGGCCCCTCTCTCCTCTCGCTGGCCCCTCTCTTCTCTCTCTGGCCCCTCATCTCTCTGCCCCCTCCCCCTCTCCTCCTTCTGGCCCCTCTCTCCTCTCTCTGGCCCCTCCCCTCTTGCTCTGCTCTGGCCCCTCCCTCCTCTCTCTGGCCCCTCTCTCCTCTCTCTGGCCCCTCCCTCCTCTCTCTGCTCTGGCCCCTCTCCTCTCTCTGCCCCTTTTCTCCTCTCTCTGGCCCCTCCCTCCTCTCTCTGCCCCCTTTCTCCTCTCTCTGGACCCTCTCTCCTCTCTCTGCCCCTTTTCTCCTCTCTCTGGCCCCTCCCTCCTCTCTCTGCCCCCTCTCTCCTCTCTCTGGACCCTCTCTCCTCTCTCTTTCCCCTCCCTTCTCTCTCTGCCCCCTCTCTCCTCGCTCTGGCCCCTCTCTCCTCTCTCTGGCCCCTCTCTCCTCTCTCTGGCCCCTCCCTCTTCTCACTCTGCCCCCTCTCTCCTCTCTCTGCCCTCTATGGAATGGCTTCTTGCTTGCTATGTCTAAAATAGGAAAAGTTGCTGCTGGCTGGATTGTTACGCAATAGAGTGTGTGTATAAACACCATGCCACTTAGACGTGAAGCTATGCAAGAGTGTGTGTGTTAAAAAGAGGAGTCACTTACTACTCAATCTACATCATCAGCCCTGCACGGACCAGACAATGAAACTATTTCAACCATTACTGTGTTCTGCATGCAGACGTGTCATTTAACAGTTTTCAGTGTGTAGACGCATTGACCTCTCCTCCTCTCCCACTCTCTCTCTCCTCTCCCTCACTCTCTCTCCTCCCTCACTCTCCCTCCCTCACTCCCTCTCTCTCCTCTCCCTCACTCTGTCTCTCTCCTCTCCCTCACTCTCTCTCTCCTCTCCCTCACTCTCTCTCTCCTCTCCCTCACTCTCCCTCCCTCACTCCCTCTCTCTCCTCTCCGTCACTCTCTCTCTCTCCTCTCCGTCACTCTCTCTCCTCTCCCTCTCTCTCTCTCTCTCCTCTCCCTCACTCTCTCTCTCCTCTCCCTCACTCTGTCTCTCCCCTCTCCCTCACTCTCTCTCTCCTCTCCGTCACTCTGTCTCTCCTCTCCCTCACACTCTCTCTCTCCTCTCCCTCACTCTGTCTCTCCTCTCCCTCACTCTCTCTCTCTCTCTCTCCTCTCCCTCACTCTGTCTCTCTCTCCTCTCCCTCTCTCCTTCTCTTCTTCCTCTCTCTCTCTCCTCTCCCTCACTCTCTCTCTCTCCCTCTCCCTCACTCTGTCTCTCTCTCCCTCCCTCCCTCCCTCCCTCCCTCCCTCCTCCCTCCCTCCCTCCCTCCCTCCCTCCCTCCCTCCCTCCCTCCCTCCCTCCCTCCCTCCCTCCCCCTCCCTCCCTCCCTCCCTCCCTCCCTCCCTCCCTCACTTTATCTCTCTCCTCTCCTCTTCCTCACTCTCTGTCTCTCTCTCTCCTCTCCTCTTCCTCACTCCCTCACTCTCTCTCTCCTCTCCCTCCCTCACTCTCTCTCTCCCCTTCCTCACTCTCTCTCTCCTGTCCTCTTCCTCACTCTCTGTCTCTCTCTCTCCTCTCCCTCCATTTCTCTGATTTCATTCTGTGAGTTACACACAAATCATTTCTTTTCAA
>NW_025745403.1:185000-187500 GCF_021184085.1 Oncorhynchus gorbuscha | reverse complement strand
TTGCTGACTAGATGCTGACTAGCTGCTGACTAGATGCTAACTAGATGCTAACTAGATGCTAACTAGATGCTGACTAGATGCTGACTAGATGCTGACTAGATGCTTACTAGCTATTGACTAGCTGCTGACTAGCTACTGACTAGATGCTGACTAGCTACTGACCTAATTGTCATAAATGCCATTTGACTAGCTGCTAACTAGATGCTGACTAGCTGCTAACTCGCTGCTAACTAGATGCTGACTAGCTGCTAACTAGCTACTAACTAGATGCTGACTAGATGCTGACTAGCTACTGACTAGATGCTGACGAGTTGCTGACTAGATGCTGACTAGATGCTGACTAGATGCTGACTAGATGCTAACTAGATGCTAACTAGATGCTGACTAGATGCTGACGAGATGCTAAGTAGATGCTGACTAGATGCTAACTAGATGCTGACTAGATGCTAACTAGATGCTGACGAGATGCTGACGAGATGCTGACTAGCTGCTAACTAGCTGCTAACTAGATGCTGACTAGATGCTGACTAGATGCTAACTAGATGCTGACTAGATGCTGACTAGCTACTGACTAGATGCTGACTAGATGCTGACTAGATGCTGACTAGATGCTGACTAGATGCTGACTAGATGCTGACTAGATGCTGACTAGATGCTGACTAGATGCTAACTAGATGCTGACTAGATGCTGACTAGATGCTGACGAGATGCTAAGTAGATGCTGACTAGCTGCTGACTAGATGCTAACTAGATGCTGACTAGATGCTAACTAGATGCTGACTAGATGCTAACTAGATGCTGACGAGATGCTGACTAGATGCTGACTAGATGCTGACTAGATGCTAACTAGATGCTGACGAGATGCTGACTAGATGCTGACTAGATGCTGACTAGATGCTAACTAGATGCTGACTAGATGCTAACTAGCTGCTGACTAGATGCTGACTAGATGCTAACTAGATGCTGACTAGATGCTAACTCGATGCTAACTAGCTACTGACCTAATTGTCATAAATGCCATTTGTACTATCCAAATGTTTAGATGGGAGTTCCCATGTTTCCTCTCCTCTGTTTGGCTCCCAAATGGCAGGTTCCTGTATCCCTGCTGGGACAAACCCCCCCCCCCCCCCCCTCAGACCCATAGATCAGATGCTACTCTAGTTAGAAGGTTCCTGTAGCCCTGATGAGACAACTACCCCCCTCACACCCAGAGATGGAGGCAGAGATTGTCCCCTTAGAGAGCATTTCCCAAATTCACTAAAACTGTTTATATCTCTTCTCGTCTCTCCGTTTAGCAATCAGAGCGTGACACACAGCATTTCTCTGTCTGCCCTCCTTTAAGACTGGATCAGAGGAGAGAGAGACTGGATCAGAGGAGAGAGAGAGAGAGAGAGAGAGAGGGAGAGAGAGAGAGGGGGAGAGAGAGAGAGAGAGAGAGAGAGAGAGAGAGAGAGAGAGAGAGAGAGAGAGAGGGAGAGAGAGAGAGAGAGAGAGAGAGAGAGAGAGAGAGAGAGAGAGAGAGAGAGAGAGAGAGAGAGAGAGAGAGAGAGAGAGAGAGAGAGAGAGAGAGAGAGAGAGAGAGAGAGAGAGAGAGAGAGAGAGAGAGAGAGAGAGAGAGAGAGAGAGAGAGAGAGAGAGAGAGAGAGAGAGAGAGAGAGAGGGAGAGAGAGAGAGGGGGAGAGAGAGGGGGAGAGAGAGGGGGAGAGAGAGAGAGAGAGAGAGAGAGAGAGAGAGAGAGAGAGAGAGAGAGAGAGAGAGAGAGAGAGAGAGAGAGAGAGAGAGAGAGAGAGAGAGAGAGAGAGAGAGAGAGAGAGAGAGAGAGAGAGAGAGAGAGAGAGAGAGAGAGAGAGAGAGAGAGAGAGAGAGAGAGAGAGAGAGAGAGAGAGAGAGAGAGAGAGAGAGAGAGAGAGAGAGAGAGAGAGAGAGAGAGAGAGAGAGAGAGAGAGAGAGAGAGAGAGAGAGAGAGAGAGAGAGAGAGAGAGAGAGAGAGAGAGAGAGAGAGAGAGAGAGAGAGAGAGAGAGAGAGAGAGAGAGAGAGAGAGAGAGAGAGAGAGAGAGAGAGAGAGAGAGAGAGAGAGAGAGAGAGAGAGAGAGAGAGAGAGAGAGAGAGAGAGAGAGAGAGAGAGAGAGAGAGAGAGAGAGAGAGAGAGAGAGAGAGAGAGAGAGAGAGAGAGAGAGAGAGAGAGAGAGAGAGAGAGAGAGAGAGAGAGAGAGAGAGAGAGAGAGAGAGAGAGAGAGAGAGAGAGAGAGAGAGAGAGAGAGAGAGAGAGAGAGAGAGAGAGAGAGAGAGAGAGAGAGAGAGAGAGAGGGAGGGAGGGAGGGAGGGAGGGAGGGGGAGGGAGGGAGGGAGAGAGGGAGGGAGACAGAGACAGAGACAGAGGACAGGAGAGAGGGAGAGAGGGAGAGAGAGAAATGGGTGCACATCCAGCAGAGAAAACATGGCCACCTTAGTAATGACTTATAAGGGAACTGTAACATTATTCACAAGGAGTTCTATTGT
>NW_025745403.1:167500-177500 GCF_021184085.1 Oncorhynchus gorbuscha | reverse complement strand
AGCAGCATAGCCACACAGCAGCATAGCCCACACAGCAGCATAGCCCACACAGCAGCATAGCCACACAGCAGCATAGCCACACAGCAGCATAGCCCACACAGCAGCATAACCCACAGCAGCCTAGCCACACAGCAGCATAGCCACACAGCAGCATAGCCACACAGCAGCATAGCCCACACAGCAGCATAGCCCACACAGCAGCATAGCCCACACAGCAGCATAGCCACACAGCAGCATAGCCACACAGCAGCATAGCCACACAGCAGCATAGCCACACAGCAGCATAGCCCACACAGCAGCATAGCCATAGACTGTCCTACTGAAGGAGGCTCGAGACTGTAATTGCTGCTAAAGGTCCTTCAACAAAGTACTGAGTAAAGGGTCTGAATACTTCTGTAAATGTGTGTGTAGATTGATGAGGGCAAAATCGTTTTTTTTTTAAGAACAAGGCTGTGTCCCCTACAAAATGTGGGGAAAGGTCTGAATAGTTTATTTTTTTTAAGAACAAGGCTGTGTCCCCTACAAAATGTGGGGAAAGGTCTGAATAGTTTCCGACGGATTAGACTGTAGACAGACACAGTGGGGTTATTCATGATTCCTGCGGCCCATATTATTGGATGTCACCAGGCTCACACACACAAACTAGAGAGGCAAGACAGCCACAGGAAAAAGAGGAGAGAGGGAGAGGGAGCGGAGGAGGGGAGGAGAGGAGAGGAAGGAGAGGGAAGACAGCCACAGGAAAAAGAGGAGAGAGGGAGATGGAGCAGAGGAGGGGAGGGGAGGAAGGAGAGGAAGGAGAGGGAAGACAGCCACAGGAAAAAGAGGAGAGAGAGAGAGGGAGCAGAGGAGGGGAGGGGAGGAAGGAGAGGGAAGACACAGGAAAAAGAGGAGAGAGAGAGGGAGCAGAGGAGGGGAGGGGAGGAAGGAGAGGGAAGACACAGGAAAAAGAGGAGAGAGAGAGGGAGCAGAGGAGGGGAGGGGAGGAAGGAGAGGGAAGACAAAGGAAAAAGAGGAGAGAGAGAGAGGGGAGCGGAGGAGGGGAGGAGAGGGAAGACAGACACAGGAAAAAGAGGAGAGAGAGAGGGAGAGGAGGGGAGGAGAGGAAGGAGGGAAGACAGCCACAGGAAAAAGAGGAGAGAGAGAGAGCAGAGGAGGGGGGAGAGGAAGGAGAGGGAAGAGTAAAGGAACAGGGAGAGAGGAATCCAGATGTGCAGGATGTCAGCGAGAGAGAGATGGGACTGAGGTAGAGAGAGAGAGAGAGAGAGAGAGAGAGAGAGAGAGAGAGAGAGAGAGAGAGAGAGAGAGAGAGAGAGAGAGAGAGAGAGAGAGAGAGAGAGAGAGAGAGAGAGAGAGAGAGAGAGAGAGAGAGAGATGGGACTGAGGTATGAGAGAGAGAGAGAGAGATGGGACTGAGGTATGGAGAGAGAGAGAGAGAGCGATATGGGACTGAGTTATGGAGAGAGAGAGAGACTTAACAAACCACTAAATAGCTAACCCCCTACTCCTCTCCTTCGCTCTCAAGCTGTTTATGCTCTTTCGTTTCCCGACTTTTCTCTCCTCTCCTCTCTTTTTCCCCATGACTCATTGTAGACAGAAACACATTTGAAAAAAAATGTTGTTCTTGGGACCAGTGGTAAAGGAAATGCTTACTGTCCTTCTGTGACAGCAAAGTCTCTCGTTTCCCATCGTTTCATTAGGAACGTCTCTCGTTGCCCATCGTTTCATTAGGAACGTCTCTGACAGCAAAGTCTCTCGTTTCCCATCGTTTCATTAGGAACGTCTCTCGTTGCCCATCGTTTCATTAGGAACGTCTCTGACAGCAAAGTCTCTCGTTGCCCATCGTTTCATTAGGAACGTCTCTGACAGCAAAGTCTCTCGTTTCCCATCGTTTCATTAGGAACGTCTCTGACAGCAGTCTCTCGTTTCCCATCGTTTCATTAGGAACGTCTCTGACAGCAAAGTCTCTCGTTTCCCATCGTTTCATTAGGAACGTCTCTGACAGCAAAGTCTCTCGTTTCCCATCGTTTCATTAGGAACGTCTCTGACAGCAAAGTCTCTCGTTTCCCATCGTTTCATTAGGAACGTCTCTGACAGCAAAGTCTCTCGTTTCCCATCGTTTCATTAGGAACGTCTCTCGTTTCCCATCGTTTCATTAGGAACGTCTCTCGTTTCCCATCGTTTCATTAGGAACGCTCTGGTTTCCCATCGTTTCATTAGGAACGTCTCTCGTTTCCCATCGTTTCATTAGGAACGTCTCTCGTTTCCCATCGTTTCATTAGGAACGTCTCTCGTTTCCCATCGTTTCATTAGGAACGTCTCTCGTTTCCCATCGTTTCATTAGGAACGTCTCTGACAGCAAAGTCTCTCGTTTCCCATCGTTTCATTAGGAACGTCTCTGACAGCAAAGTCTCTCGTTTCCCATCGTTTCATTAGGAACGTCTCTGACAGCAAAGTCTCTCCCATCGTTTCATTAGGAACGTCTCTGACAGCAAAGTCTCTCGTTTCCCATCGTTTCATTAGCAACGTCTCTGACAGCAAAGTCTCTCGTTTCCCATCGTTTCATTAGGAACGCTCTCGTCGACCATCGTTTCATTAGGAACGTCTCTGACAGCAAAGTCTCTCGTTTCCCATCGTTTCATTAGGAACGTCTCTGACAGCAAAGTCTCTCGTTTCCCATCGTTTCATTAGGAACGTCTCTCGTTGCCCATCGTTTCATTAGGAACGTCTCTGACAGCAAAGTCTCTCGTTTCCCATCGTTTCATTAGCAACGTCTCTGACAGCAAAGTCTCTCGTTTCCCATCGTTTCATTAGGAACGTCTCTCGTCGACCATCGTTTCATTAGGAACGTCTCTGACAGCAAAGTCTCTCGTTGCCCATCGTTTCATTAGGAACGTCTCTGACAGCAAAGTCTCTCGTTTCCCATCGTTTCATTAGGAACGTCTCTCGTTGCCCATCGTTTCATTAGGAACGTCTCTGACAGCAAAGTCTCTCGTCGCCCATCGTTTCATTAGGAACGTCTCTGACAGCAAAGTCTCTCGTTTCCCATCGTTTCATTAGGAACGTCTCTGACAGCAAAGTCTCTCGTTACCCATCGTTTCATTAGGAACGTCTCTGACAGCAAAGTCTCTCGTTTCCCATCGTTTCATTAGGAACGTCTGTGACAGCAAAGTCTCTCGTCGCCCATCGTTTCATTAGGAACGTTTCTCGTCGCCCATCGTTTCATTAGGAACGTCTCTCGTCGCCCATCGTTTCATTAGGAACGTCTCTCATCGCCCTTCGTTTCATTAGGAACGTCTCTCGTCGCCCATCGTTTCATTAGGAACGTCTCTCCACCATAATAGTCTTTATTGGACTGGATAATGACCATAATACAGTCTTTATTGGACTGGATAATGACCATAATACAGTCTTTATTGGACTGGATAATGACCATAATACAGTCTTTATTGGACTGGATAATGGCCATAATACAGTCTTTATTGGGCTGGATAATGACCATAATACAGTCTTTATTGGACTGGATAATGGCCATAATACAGTCTTTATTGGGCTGGATAATGACCATAATACAGACCATAATAGTTCTGTTGTTTCCCTCCAGACATCCAGCGGAAGAGTGATGTCATCCAAAGCGCTTCATCCTCATCGTTGTCAACGGTAACGACAGCGGAGGCCGAACCCCCGACCCCGCCAACGGAGGACAGCACCAGCACCCCACGCACCCAGATAACAGTGGCCAAGAAACAGCAGTGGGCCAAACTGGCCTCCACACCAGGCACAGAGGGCTTTCACAGCCTGCTCTACGGGGCTTGTGACTCGGATAGCAGCTCAGGAAAGGCCCAGGTCTCAACCTCCAAACAGGCCTGGAGCCAGAAGACGTTAGTGGAGGCCGGGCTGGACAGGAGGAGGTGTGATGATTTAGACTGGGAGCATCAGGGACAATGTAGCACCTCCTTCTGTGAGCCTCCTCCCCCTGTCCACACCGCAGTCCCAGAGTTCACCAACCCGATAGGAGGTTACGCTGAGATCTGTGTCTCCTCCTGCATGGTGAAGTCCTCGGGGTCAGGGGCCTATCTCCAGACCCTGGACAGGAGCAGCCGAGCCTGGGTACTGTCCACAGGAAAGAGCCAGGCTGCCGACGAGTCCTACTCGCGTCTAGGCCTCCCCCCCAACTGCTTCGCCGAGCTGAGGCAACGCACAGAAGGGGACAACAACATTTGGTACAACCCTATTCCAGAGGAGGAGGACGTGTTGCGTGGCATCGGAGGTTTAGGACGTTTAAGAGGAGGAGGAGGAGGTGGAGGAGGAGGTGGATGTGGAGGGGGTGGAGGAGGAGGTGGAGGAGGAGGTGTAGGAGGAGGAGGAGGAGGTGTAGGAGGAGGAGGAGGTGGAGGAGGAGGAGGTGGAGGAGGAGGAGGAGGTGGAGGAGGAGGTGTTAGGTTAGACAGTGAGAACCCCTGGAGGAGGAGGGAGACAGAGGGGCTGTCAGAGACATCGAGGGATCCCCAGATGAGGAGCCAGCGACGGGCAGGGATGGTGGTGAGCCCTGGCACCGGTGGAGGTGGAGGGGCCTCCCGTTTAGAGCGTCATGCCACCCAGAACCAGTGCCCTTCAGGTGGCTCCAGCCCAGACAGCGCACATCAGACCAAAGCCATCACATTAGACAGCTCAGCCTGCAGTAGGAGAGACAGAGACGGAGACAGCCCAGGTAAGTACATACTGTAGAACAAGCTACTGTAGCCACATGATTCATATAATACAGGTAGTGTAGTCACCTACAGATAACAGATAACTACTGTAGCTACATGAAGGTAGTGTAGTCACCTACAGATAACTACTGTAGCTACATGAAGGTAGTGTAGTCACCTACAGATAACTACTGTAGCTACATGAAGGTAGTGTAGTCACCTAAGATAACTACTGTAGCTACATGAAGGTAGTGTAGTCACCTACAGATAACTACTGTAGCTACATGAAGGTAGTGTAGTTACCTACAGATAACAGATAACTACTGTAGCTACATGAAGGTAGTGTAGTCACCTACAGATAACTACTGTAGCTACATGAAGGTAGTGTAGTCACCTACAGATAACAGATAACTACTGATAACTAGTCACCTACAGATAACTACTGTAGCTACATGAAGGTAGTGTAGTCACCTACAGATAACAGATAACTACTGTAGCTACATGAAGGTAGTGTAGTCACCTACAGATAACTACTGTAGCTACATGAAGGTAGTGTAGTCACCTACAGATAACTACTGTAGCTACATGAAGGTAGTGTAGTCACCTACAGATAACAGATAACTACTGTAGCTACATGAAGGTAGTGTAGTCACCTACAGATAACTACTGTAGCTACATGAAGGTAGTGTAGTCACCTACAGATAACTACTGTAGCTACATGAAGGTAGTGTAGTCACCTACAGATAACAGATAACTACTGTAGCTACATGAAGGTAGTGTAGTTACCTACAGATAACTACTGTAGCTACATGAAGGTAGTGTAGTCACCTACAGATAACTACTGTAGCTACATGACATCTTTCTCCTCTCTTCTCTCCTTCTCTCTCTTCGTTCCATCCCTCTTCTCTCTCCTCTCTCCTTCTCTCTCCTCTCTCCATCCCTCTCCTCTCTCCATCCTTCTCCTCTCTCCATCCCTCTCTCTCTCCATCCCTCTCCTCCTCTCTCCATCCCTCTCCTCTCTCCATCCCTCTCCTCTCTCCATCCCTCTCCTCTCTCCATCCCTCTCCTCTCTCCATCCCTCTCCTCTCTCCATCTCTCCTCTCTCCATCCCTCTCCTCTCTCCATCCCTCTCCTCTCTCCATCCCTCTCCTCTCTCCATCCCTCTCCTCTCTCTATCATCTCTCCTCTCTCCATCCCTCTCCTCTCTCCATTCCCCTCCTCTCTCCTTTCCCCTCCTCTCTCCATCATCTCTCCTCTCTTCACTCCCCTCCTCTCTCCATCATCTCTCCTCTCTCCATCCCTCTCCCTCCTCCACCCCTCTCCTCTCTCCATTCCCCTCCTCTCTCATCTGCTTTCCTCTCTCCATTCCCCTCCTCTCTCCATCCCTCTCCTCTCTCCATCCCTCTCTTCTCTTCATCCCTCTCCCCCCTCCACCCCTCTCCTCTCTCCATCCCTCTCCTCTCTCCATCCCTCTCTTCTCTCCATCCCTCTCTTCTCTCCATCCCTCTCCTCTCTCCATCCCTCTCTTCTCTCCATCCCTCTCTTCTCTCCATCCCTCTCCCCCCTCCACCCCTCTCCTCTCTCCATCATCTCTCCTCTCTCCATTCCCCTCCTCTCTCCATCATCTCTCCTCTCCCTATCATCTCTCCACTCTCCATCATCTCTCCTCTCTCCATCCCTCTCCTCTCTCCATCCCTCTCCTCTCCATCCCTCTCCCCCCTCCACCCCTCTCCTCTCTCCATCATCTCTCCTCTCTCCATCATCTCTCCTCTCTCCATTCCCCTCCTCTCTCCATCATCTCTCCTCTCTCCATCTCTCCTCTCTCCACCCCTCTCCTCTCTCCATCATCTCTCCTCTCTCTCCACCCCTCTCCTCTCTCCATCATCTCTCCTCTCTCCATCCCTCCCCCCTCCACCCCTCTCCTCTCTCCATCATCTCTCCTCTCTCCATTCCCCTCCTCTCTCCATCATCTCTCCTCTCCCTATCATCTCTCCACTCTCCATCATCTCTCCTCTCTCCATCCCTCTCCTCTCCATCCCTCTCCCCCCTCCACCCCTCTCCTCTCTCCATCATCTCTCCTCTCTCCATTCCCCTCCTCTCTCCATCATCTCTCCTCTCTCCATCTCTCCTCTCTCCACCCCTCTCCTCTCTCCATCATCTCTCCTCTCTCCACCCCTCTCCTCTCTCCATCATCTCTCCTCTCTCCATCCCTCTCCCCCTCCACCCCTCTCCTCTCTCCATCATCTCTCCTCTCTCCATTCCCCTCCTATCTCCATCATCTCTCCTCTCCCTATCATCTCTCCACTCTCCATCATCTCTCCTCTCTCCATCCCTCTCCTCTCCATCCCTCTCCCCCCTCCACCCCTCTCCTCTCTCCATCATCTCTCCTCTCTCCATCATCTCTCCTCTCTCCATCATCTCTCCTCTCTCCATTCCCCTCCTCTCTCCATCATCTCTCCTCTCTCCATCATCTCTCCTCTCTCCACCCCTCTCCTCTCTCCATCATCTCTCCTCTCTCCACCCCTCTCCTCTCTCCATCATCTCTCCTCTCTCCATCATCTCTCCTCTCTCCATCATCTCCATTCCCCTCCTCTCTCCATCATCTCTCCTCTCTCCATTATCTCCATTCCCCTCCTCTCTCCATCATCTCTCCTCTCTCCATTATCTCCATTCCCCTCCTCTCTCCATCATCTCTCCTCTCTCCATTATCTCCATTCCCCTCCTCTCTCCATCATCTCTCCTCTCTCCATCATCTCTCCTCTCTCCATTATCTCTCCTCTCTCCATCCCTCTCCTCTCTCCATCATCTCTCCTCTCTCCATTATCCCTCCTCTCTCCACCCCTCTCCTCTCTCCATCATCTCTCCTCTCTCCACCCCTCTCCTCTCTCCATCCCTCTCCTCTCTCCATCATCTCTCCTCTCTCCATCATCCCTCCTCTCTCCATCATCTCTCCTCTCTCCATTATCTCTCCTCTCTCCATTATCTCTCCTCTCTCCATCATCTCTCCTCTCTCCATTATCTCCATTCCCCTCCTCTCTCCATCATCTCTCCTCTCTCCATCATCTCTCCTCTCTCCATTATCTCTCCTCTCTCCATCCCTCTCCTCTCTCCATCATCTCTCCTCTCTCCATTATCCCTCCTCTCTCCACCCCTCTCCTCTCTCCATCATCTCTCCTCTCTCCACCCCTCTCCTCTCTCCATCCCTCTCCTCTCTCCATCATCTCTCCTCTCTCCATCATCTCTCCTCTCTCCACCCCTCTCCTCTCTCCATCCCTCTCCTCTCTCCATCATCTCTCCTCTCTCCATCATCTCTCCTCTCTCCATCCTCTCTCCATCCCTCTCCTCTCTCCATCATCATCTCTCCTCTCTCCATCATCTCTCCTCTCTCCATCATCTCTCCTCTCTCCATCATCTCTCCTCTCTCCATCATCTCTCCTCTCCTCCATCATCTCTCCTCTCTCCATCATCTCTCCTCTCTCCATCATCTCTCCTCTCTCCATCATCTCTCCTCTCTCCACCCCTCTCCTCTCTCCATCCCTCTCCTCTCTCCATCATCTCTCCTCTCTCCATCATCTCTCCTCTCTCCATCATCTCTCCTCTCTCCATCATCTCTCCTCTCTCCATTATCTCCATTCCTCTCCTCTCTCCATCATCTCTCCTCTCTCCATCCCTCTCCTCTCTCCATCATCTCTCCTCTCTCCATCATCTCTCCTCTCTCCATCATCTCTCCTCTCTCCATCATCTCTCCTCTCTCCATCATCTCTCCTCTCTCCATCATCTCTCCTCTCTCCATCATCTCTCCTCTCTCCATCATCTCTCCTCTCTCCATCATCTCTCCTCTCTCCATCATCTCTCATCATCTCTCCTCTCTCCATCATCTCTCCTCTCTCCATCATCTCTCCTCTCTCCATCATCTCTCCTCTCTCCATCATCTCTCCTCTCTCCATCATCTCTCCTCTCTCCATCATCTCTCCCATCATCTCCATCATCTCTCCTCTCCATCATCTCTCCTCTCTCCATCATCTCTCCTCTCTCCATCATCTCTCCTCTCTCCATCATCTCTCCTCTCTCCATCATCTCTCCTCTCTCCATCATCTCTCCTCTCTCCATCATCTCTCCTCTCTCCATCATCTCTCCTCTCTCCATCATCTCTCCTCTCCCATCATCTCCCTCTCTCCATCATCTCTCCTCTCTCCATCATCTCTCCTCTCTCCATCATCTCTCCTCTCTCCATCATCTCTCCTCCATCATCCATCATCTCTCCTCTCTCCATCATCTCTCCTCTCTCCATCATCTCTCCTCTCTCCCATCATCTCTCCTCTCTCCATCATCTCTCCTCTCTCCATCATCTCTCCTCTCTCCATCATCTCTCCTCTCTCCATCATCTCTCCTCATCATCTCTCTCTCCATCATCTCTCCTCTCTCCATCATCTCTCCTCTCTCCATCATCTCTCCTCTCTCCATCATCTCTCCTCTCTCCATCATCTCTCCTCTCTCCATCATCTCTCCTCTCTCCATCATCTCTCCTCTCTCCATCATCTCTCCTCTCTCCATCATCTCTCCTCTCTCCATCATCTCTCCTCTCTCCATCATCTCTCCTCTCTCCATCATCTCTCCCTCTCCATCATCTCCATCATCTCTCCTCTCTCCATCATCTCTCCTCTCTCCATCATCTCTCCTCTCTCCATCATCTCTCCTCTCTCCATCATCTCTCCTCTCTCCATCATCTCTCCTCTCTCCATCATCTCTCCTCTCTCCATCATCTCTCCTCTCTCCATCATCTCTCCTCTCTCCATCATCTCTCCTCTCTCCATCATCTCTCCTCTCTCCATCATCTCTCCTCTCTCCATCATCTCTCCTCTCTCCATCATCTCTCCTCTCTCCATCATCTCTCCTCTCTCCATTCCCCTCCTCTCTCCATCATCTCTCCTCTCATCATCTCTCCTCTCTCCATCATCTCTCCTCTCTCCATCATCTCTCCTCTCTCCATCATCTCTCCTCTCTCCATCATCTCTCCTCTCTCCATCATCTCTCCTCTCTCCATCATCTCTCCCATCTCTCCATCATCTCTCCTCTCTCCATCATCTCTCCTCTCTCCATCATCTCTCCTCTCTCCATCATCTCTCCTCTCTCCATCATCTCTCCTCTCTCCATCATCTCTCCTCTCTCCATCATCTCTCCTCTCTCCATCATCTCTCCTCTCTCCATCATCTCTCCTCTCTCCATCATCTCTCCTCTCCATCATCTCCTCTCCATCATCTCTCCTCTCTCCATCATCTCTCCTCTCTCCATCATCTCTCCTCTCTCCATCA
>NW_025745403.1:105000-162500 GCF_021184085.1 Oncorhynchus gorbuscha | reverse complement strand
TCCTTCCCCTTCTGCTATCTCTTCTGTCCCTCTCCCTCCCCTTCTCTCCCTCTCCTTCCCCTTCTGTCCCTCTCCTTCCCCTTCTCTCCCTCTCCTTCCCCTACTCTCCCGCTCCTTCCCCTTCTGTCCCTCTCCTTCCCCTTCTGCTATCTCTTCTGTCCCTCTCCCTCCCCTTCTCTCCCTCTCCTTCCCCTTCTGCTATCTCTTGTGTCCCTCTCCTTCCCCTTCTGCTATCTCTTCTGTTCCTCTCCTTCCCCTTCTGCTATCTCTTCTGTCCCTCTCCTTCCCCTTCTGTCCCTCTCCTTCCTCTTCTGTCCCTCTCCTTCCCCTTCTGTCCCTCTCCTTCCCCTTCTGTCCCTCTCCTTCCCCTTCTGTCCCTCTCCTTCCCCTTCTGTCCCTCTCCTTCCCCTTCTATCCCTCTCCTTCCCCTTCTGTTCCTCTCCTTCCCTTTCTGTCCCTCTCCTTCCCCTTCTGTCCCTCTCCTTCCCCTTCTGTCCCTCTCCTTCCCCTTCTGTCCCTCTCCTTCCCCAGCCTCTCGGTCTCAGCAGATATGCGTTAGATTAGAGCCCAGGGGTCTACTGTACGTGAAGCTGACCCTGCTGGAGCAGTGGGAGCCCCCCGACCCCCGACCCTGCCACCTCAACCCCCCCATGGTGTTTGGAGTGGAGCTGCGCCACCTGGTGGACAAGGAGAACACCGCTGCCCCAGTTCCTCTGCTCATACAGAAGAGTGTGGCTGAGATCCAGAAGAGAGGACTGAGGGTTAGTTAGTTTACAGCACACTGTTTAATACACAGGACAACAACCCCCCTCATTTACACTGTTTCATACACAGGACAACAACCCCCTTCATTTACACTGTTTAATACACAGGACAACAACCCCCTTCATTTACACTGTTTCACACACAGGACAACAACCCCCTCATCATTTACACTGTTTAATACACAGGACAACAACCCCCTTCATTTACACTGTTTCATACACAGGACAACAACCCCCTTCATTTACACTGTTTCATACACAGGACAACAACCCCTCACCTCATTTACACTGTTTCATACACAGGACAACAACCCCCTTCATTTACACTGTTTCATACACAGGACAACAACCCCTCACCTCATTTACACTGTTTAATACACAGGACAACAACCCCCCTCATTTACACTGTTTAATACACAGGACAACAACCCCTCACAGGACAACAACCCCAACCTCATTTACACTGTTTAATACACAGGACAACAACCCCCTCATTTACACTGTTTAATACACAGGACAACAACCCCCTCATTTACACTGTTTCATTTTTACACTGTTTAATACACAGGACAACAACCCCCTCATTTACACTGTTTAATACACAGGACAACAACCCCCTCATTTACACTGTTTCATACACAGGACAACAACCCCCACCTCATTTACACTGTTTAATACACAGGACAACAACCCCCATTTACATTTTGACACTGTTCATACACAGGACAACAACCCCCACCATTTACACTGTTTCATACACAGGACAACAACCCCCTTCATTTACACTGTTTAATACACAGGACAACAACCCCCTTCATTTACACTGTTTAATACACAGGACAACAACCCCCTCATTTACACTGTTTAATACACAGGACAACAACCCCCTCATCATTTACACTGTTTAATACACAGGACAACAACCCCCTCATTTACACTGTTTCATACACAGGACAACAACCCCCTCATTTACACTGTTTAATACACAGGACAACAACCCCCTCATTTACACTGTTTAATACACAGGACAACAACCCCCTCATTTACACTGTTTAATACACAGGACAACAACCCCCTCATTTACACTGTTTAATACACAGGACAACAACCCCCTTCATTTACACTGTTTAATACACAGGACAACAACCCCCTTCATTTACACTGTTTCATACACAGGACAACAACCCCCTCATTTACACTGTTTCATACACAGGACACAACAACCCCCACCTCATTTACACTGTTTAATACACAGGACAACAACCCCCCTCATTTACACTGTTTAATACACAGGACAACAACCCCTTCATTTACACTGTGTCATACACAGGACAACAACCCCTTCATTTACACTGTTTCATACACAGGACAACAACCCCCTCATTTACACTGTTTAATACACAGGACAACAACCCCCCTCATTTACACTGTTTAATACACAGGACAACAACCCCCTCATTTACACTGTTTAATACACAGGACAACAACCCCCTCATTTACACTGTTTAATACACAGGACAACAACCCCCTCATTTACACTGTTTAATACACAGGACAACAACCCCCTCATTTACACTGTTTAATACACAGGACAACAACCCCCTTCATTTACACTGTTTCATACACAGGACAACATCCCCCTCATTTACACTGTTTAATACACAGGACAACAACCCCCTCATTTACACTGTTTCATACACAGGACAACAACCCCCTCATTTACACTGTTTAATACACAGGACAACAACCCCCTCATTTACACTGTTTAATACACAGGACAACAACCCCCTCATTTACACTGTTTAATACACAGGACAACAACCCCCCTCATTTACACTGTTTAATACACAGGACAACAACCCCCACCTCATTTACACTGTTTAATACACAGGACAACAACCCCCCTCATTTACACTGTTTAATACCAGGACAACAACCCCCCTCATTTTACACTGTTTAATACACAGGACAACAACCCCCTCATTTACACTGTTTAATACACAGGACAACAACCCCCTCATTTTACACTGTTTAATACACAGGACAACAACCCCCTCATTTACACTGTTTAATACACAGGACAACAACCCATTTACCTCATTTACACTGTTTCATATACACAGGACAACAACCCCACCTCATTTACACTGTTTAATACACAGGACAACAACCCCCTCATTTACACTGTTTAATACACAGGACAACAACCCCACACAGGACAACAACCCCCTCATTTACACTGTTTAATACACAGGACAACAACCCCCTCATTTACACTGTTTAATACACAGGACAACAACCCCCTCATTTACACTGTTTCATACACAGGACAACAACCCCCTCATTTACACTGTTTAATACACAGGACAACAACCCCCCTCATTTACACTGTTTAATACACAGGACAACAACCCCCTCATCATTTACACTGTTTAATACACAGGACAACAACCCCCTCATCATTTACACTGTTTCATACACAGGACAACAACCCCCTTATTTACACTGTTTCATACACAGGACAACAACCCCCTCATTTACACTGTTTAATACACAGGACAACAACCCCCTCATTTACACTGTTTAATACACAGGACAACAACCCCCTCATCATTTACACTGTTTCATACACAGGACAACAACCCCTTTATTTACACTGTTTCATACACAGGACAACAACCCCCTTACAGGACAACAACCCCCTCATTTACACTGTTTAATACACAGGACAACAACCCCCCCACTGTTTATTTACACTGTTTAATACACAGGACAACAACCCCCCTCATTTACACTGTTTCATACACAGGACAACAACCCCCCTCATTTACACTGTTTCATACACAGGACAATAACCACAACCTAAAGGGTCTGTCTGTCTGTCTGTCTGTCTGTCTGTCTGTCTGTCTGTCTGTCTGCCTGTCTGCCTGCCTGCCTGCCTGCCTGCCTGCCTGTCTGTCTGTCTGTCTGTCTGTCTGTCTGTCTGTCTGTCTGTCTGTCTGTCTGTCTGTCTGTCTGTCTGTCTGTCTGTCTGTCTGTCTGTCTGTAGGTGGTGGGTCTGTACCGTCTGTGTGGATCAGCTGCAGTGAAGAAGGAACTGAGAGACGCGTTTGAGAGGGACAGCGCTGCTGTCAGCCTGAATGAAGAGGTTTATCCTGACATCAATGTGATCACAGGTCAGTCCCCTGTCCCCCTACACCAGTCTATACAGGTCAGTCCCCTGTCCCCCTACACCAGTCTATACAGGTCAGTCCCCTGTCCCCCTACACCAGTCTATACAGGTCAGTCCCCTGTCCCCCTACACCAGTCTATACAGGTCAGTCCCCTGTCCCCCTACACCAGTCTATACAGGTCAGTCCCCTGTCCCCCTACACCAGTCTATACAGGTCAGTCCCCTGTCCCCCTACACCAGTCTATACAGGTCAGTCCCCTGTCCCCCTACACCAGTCTATACAGGTCAGTCCCCTGTCCCCCTACACCAGTCTATACAGGTCAGTCCCCTGTCCCCCTACACCAGTCTATACAGGTCAGTCCCCTGTCCCCCTACACCAGTCTATACAGGTCAGTCCCCTGTCCCCCTACACCAGTCTATACAGGTCAGTCCCCTGTCCCCCTACACCAGTCTATACAGGTCAGTCCCCTGTCCCCCTACACCAGTCTATACAGGTCAGTCCCCTGTCCCCCTACACCAGTCTATACAGGTCAGTCCCCTGTCCCCCTACACCAGTCTATACAGGTCAGTCCCCTGTCCCCCTACACCAGTCCCCCCCTGTCCCCCTACCAGTCTATACAGGTCAGTCCCCTGTCCCCCTACACCAGTCTATACAGGTCAGTCCCCTGTCCCCCTACACCAGTCTATACAGGTCAGTCCCCTGTCCCCCTACACCAGTCTATACAGGTCAGTCCCCTGTCCCCCTACACCAGTCTATACAGGTCAGTCCCCTGTCCCCCTACACCAGTCTATACAGGTCAGTCCCCTGTCCCCCTACACCAGTCTATACAGGTCAGTCCCCTGTCCCCCTACACCAGTCTATACAGGTCAGTCCCCCCCTGTCCCCCTACACCAGTCTATACAGGTCAGTCCCCTGTCCCCCTACACCAGTCTATACAGGTCAGTCCCCTGTCCCCCTACACCAGTCTATACAGGTCAGTCCCCTGTCCCCCTACACCAGTCTATACAGGTCAGTCCCCTGTCCCCCTACACCAGTCTATACAGGTCAGTCCCCTGTCCCCCTACACCAGTCTATACAGGTCAGTCCCCTGTCCCCCTACACCAGTCTATACAGGTCAGTCCCCTGTCCCCCTACACCAGTCTATACAGGTCAGTCCCCTGTCCCCCTACACCAGTCTATACAGGTCAGTCCCCTGTCCCCCTACACCAGTCTATACAGGTCAGTCCCCTGTCCCCCTACACCAGTCTATACAGGTCAGTCCCCCCCTGTCCCCCTACACCAGTCTATACAGGTCAGTCCCCTGTCCCCCTACACCAGTCTATACAGGTCAGTCCCCTGTCCCCCTACACCAGTCTATACAGGTCAGTCCCCTGTCCCCCTACACCAGTCTATACAGGTCAGTCCCCTGTCCCCCTACACCAGTCTATACAGGTCAGTCCCCTGTCCCCCTACACCAGTCTATACAGGTCAGTCCCCTGTCCCCCTACACCAGTCTATACAGGTCAGTCCCCTGTCCCCCCCTACACCAGTCTATACAGGTCAGTCCCCTGTCCCCCTACACCAGTCTATACAGGTCAGTCCCCTGTCCCCCTACACCAGTCTATACAGGTCAGTCCCCTGTCCCCCTACACCAGTCTATACAGGTCAGTCCCCTGTCCCCCTACACCAGTCTATACAGGTCAGTCCCCTGTCCCCCTACACCAGTCTATACAGGTCAGTCCCCTGTCCCCCTACACCAGTCTATACAGGTCAGTCCCCTGTCCCCCTACACCAGTCTATACAGGTCAGTCCCCTGTCCCCTACACCAGTCTATACAGGTCAGTCCCCTGTCCCCCTACACCAGTCTATACAGGTCAGTCCCCTGTCCCCCTACACCAGTCTATACAGGTCAGTCCCCTGTCCGCCTACACCAGTCTATACAGGTCAGTCCCCTGTCCCCCTACACCAGTCTATACAGGTCAGTCCCCTGTCCCCCTACACCAGTCTCTATCAGCATCAACATCATCACAGGTCAGTCCCCTGTCCCTCTACACCAGTCTCTATCAGCATCAACATCATCACAGGTCAGTCCCCTGTCCCCCTACACCAGTCTCTATCAGCATCAACCTCATCACAGGTCAGTCCCCTGTCCCCCTACACCAGTCTATCCTGGTCAGTCCCCTGTCCCCCTACACCAGTCTCTATCAGCATCAACATCATCACAGGTCAGTCCCCTGTCCCCCTACACCAGTCTCTATCAGCATCAACATCATCACAGGTCAGTCCCCTGTCCCCCTACACCAGTCTCTATCAACCTCATCACAGGTCAGTCCCCTGTCCCCCTACACCAGTCTCTATCAACCTCATCACAGGTCAGTCCCCTGTCCCCCTACACCAGTCTCTATCCAGGTCAGTCCCCTGTCCCCCTACACCAGTCTCTATCCAGGTCAGTCCCCTGTCCCCCTACACCAGTCTCTATCAACCTCATCACAGGTCAGTCCCCTGTCCCCCTACACCAGTCTCTATCCAGGTCAGTCCCCTGTCCCCCTACACCAGTCTCTATCAACCTCATCACAGGTCAGTCCCCTGTCCCCCTACACCAGTCTCTATCCAGGTCAGTCCCCTGTCCCCCTACACCAGTCTCTATCAACCTCATCACAGGTCTGTCCCCTGTCCCCCTACACCAGTCTCTATCCAGGTCAGTCCCCTGTCCCCCTACACCAGTCTCTATCAACCTCATCACAGGTCAGTCCCCTGTCCCCCTACACCAGTCTCTATCCAGGTCAGTCCCCTGTCCCCCTACACCAGTCTCTATCAACCTCATCACAGGTCAGTCCCCTGTCCCCCTACACCAGTCTCTATCCAGGTCAGTCCCCTGTCCCCCTACACCAGTCTCTATCAACCTCATCACAGGTCAGTCCCCTGTCCCCCTACACCAGTCTCTATCCAGGTCAGTCCCCTGTCCCCCTACACCAGTCTCTATCAACCTCATCACAGGTCTGTCCCCTGTCCCCCTACACCAGTCTCTATCCAGGTCAGTCCCCTGTCCCCCTACACCAGTCTCTATCAACCTCATCACAGGTCTGTCCCCTGTCCCCCTACACCAGTCTCTATCCAGGTCAGTCCCCTGTCCCCCTACACCAGTCTCTATCAACCTCATCACAGGTCAGTCCCCTGTCCCCCTACACCAGTCTCTATCCAGGTCAGTCCCCTGTCCCCCTACACCAGTCTCTATCAACCTCATCACAGGTCAGTCCCCTGTCCCCCTACACCAGTCTCTATCCAGGTCAGTCCCCTGTCCCCCTACACCAGTCTCTATCAACCTCATCACAGGTCTGTCCCCTGTCCCCCTACACCAGTCTCTATCCAGGTCAGTCCCCTGTCCCCCTACACCAGTCTCTATCAACCTCATCACAGGTCAGTCCCCTGTCCCCCTACACCAGTCTCTATCCAGGTCAGTCCCCTGTCCCCCTACACCAGTCTCTATCAACCTCATCACAAGTCAGTCCCCTGTCCCCCTACACCAGTCTCTATCCAGGTCAGTCCCCTGTCCCCCTACACCAGTCTCTATCTAGGTCAGTCCCCTGTCCCCCTACACCAGTCTATCCTGGTCAGTCCCCTGTCCCCCTACACCAGTCTCTATCAGCATCAACCTCATCACAGGTCAGTCCCCTGTCCCCCTACACCAGTCTCTATCAGCATCAACGTCATCACAGGTCAGTCTCCTGTCCCCCTACACCAGTCTCTATCAGCATCAACCTCATCACAGGTCAGTCCCCTGTCCCCCTACACCATTCTCTATCAGCATCAACCTCATCACAGGTCAGTCCCCTGTCCCCCTACACCAGTCTCTATCAGCATCAACCTCATCACAGGTCAGTCCCCTGTCCCCCTACACCAGTCTCTATTAGCATCAACCTCATCACAGGTCAGTCCCCTTCGCCCCAGTCTGAGGTCCTGAGTGCTCTGGAGCAGGTTTTCATCAAGTATCTCTCTGTACTTTGCTCCGTTCATCTTTCCCTCGATCTTGACTAGTCTCCCAGTCCCTGAAGAACATCCCCATAGCATGATGCTGCCACCACCATGCTTCACCGTAGGGATGGTGCCAGATTTCCTCCAGACGAGACGCTTGGAATTCAGTCCAAAGATTTCAATCTTGGTTTCATCAGACCAGAGAATCTTGTTTGTCATGGTCTGAGAAACCTTTCGATGCCTTTTGGTATTGAGTAGTTTATATATTTTTAGGATCCCTACACTTCCTGGGGTCCACACAAAACATGAAACATGGCCTAATACAGAACGTTAATGAGACAAGAACAGCTCCAGGACAGAACCACATATATATAATATATATATATTTTTTTCAATATATAGACAGGTCTGTGCATTTCCAAATAATGTCCAATCAAAAGAATTTACCACAGGTGGACTCCAATCAAGTTGTAGAAACATCTCAAGGATGATCAATGGAAACAGGATGCACCTGAGCTCCATTTAGAGTCTCATAGGAAAAGGGTCTGAATACTTATGTAAATAAGTTATTTCTGTTTTATTTGCAAAAACAGTAATTTCAAAAACCTGTTTTCGCTTTTTCATTATGGGGTATTGTGATGTCATTATGGGGTATTGTGATGTCATTATGGTGTATTGTGATGTCATTATGGTGTATTGTGATGTCATTATGGTGTATTGTGATGTCATTATGGTGTATTATGTGTATATTGATGAGGAACACAAACAATTGAATCCATTTTAGAATAATAAGGCTGTAATGTAACAACATGTGGATAAAGTCAAGGGGTCTGAATACTTTTCAAAGGCCCTGACAGTATCACTAGATCCGAAGGGATCTGTTCTTGCCATGTGTAGTCTATGACATGTCGTATTTACACACTGTAAGGATCATTTTACACAAAGCAGTTTTGGATGTAGTGAACTACTTGTTCGATGGTCAAATGTTGTCTCAGTGAATTGTATTTTTTCTTAAAGGGTAGCGTAGCTTCTTCCAGTGTGAAGTTATTTGATAGGTTGGTAAACTCTATTTCCAGAGTAGCTTCCCCCGACACTGCTCATACCAACTTATAAAACATACCTGCCTTAGATGAAGCCTTACCAATATATTTGACCAAATGTAACTGATCCTCGTAAAAGGAAGCTGTAGGAGGGTTTGGGGTCGTAGTTAAACCTTAGATGAAGCCTTACCAATATATTTGCCCAAATGTAACTGATCTTCGTAAAAGGAAGCTGTAGGGGGTTTGGGGTTTGGTCGTAGTTAAACATTAGATGAAGCCTTACCAATATATTTGCCCAAATGAAACTGATCCTCGTAAAAGGAAGCTGTAGGGGGTTTGGGGTCGTAGTTAAACCTTAGATGAAGCCTTACCAATATATTTGACCAAATGAAACTGATCCTCGTAAAAGGAAGCTGTAGGGGGTTTGGGGTCGTAGTTAAACCTTAGATGAAGCCTTACCAATATATTTGCCCAAATGTAACTGATCCTCGTAAAAGGAAGCTGTAGGGGGTTTGGGGTCGTAGTTAAACCTTAGATGAAGCCTTACCAATATATTTGACCAAATGTAACTGATCCTCGTAAAAGGAAGCTGTAGGAGGGTTTGGGGTTTGGTCGTAGTTAAACCTTAGATGAAGCCTTACCAATATATTTGCCCAAATGAAACTGATCCTCGTAAAAGGAAGCTGTAGGGGGTTTGGGGTCGTAGTTAAACCTTTTGTTTTCATTCCTTCCTGCTGATGTTTATGTTCAGGCATTCTGAAGGACTACCTACGTGAGCTGCCGTCCTCCCTTATCACCAGGACCTTGTACGAGGTGGTTTTGGAGGCCATGTCTCTGAGACCTCCTCCTTCTCGCTCCTCCCCTGGAACCTCCTCTCCTGGCAGGAGCGAGGGAGACGTACAGCGCTCTCAGAGCACCGTGGCCCTCCTGCAATGTCTGCCTGAACCAGAGAGGGTGGGTAGATGTCTCTCTCTGTCTGTCTCTCTGTCTCTCTGTCTGGCCCTACTGCAATGTCTGCCTGAACCAGAGAGGGTGGGTAGATGTCTCTCTCTGTCTGTCTCTGGGTCTCTCTCTCTGTCTCTCTCTGCCTGAACCAGAGAGGGTGGGTACATGTCTCTCTCTGTCTGTCTCTCTGTCTCTCTTTCTGTCTGTCTCTCTGTCTCTCTCTCTGTCTCTCTCTCTGTCTGTCTCTCTGTCTCTCTTTCTGCATCTCTCTGCCTGAACCAGAGAGGGTGGGTACATGTCTCTCTGTCTGTCAGTCTGTCTCTCTCTGTGTCTCTCTCTGTCTGTCTCTCTGTCTGTCTCTCTGTCAGTCAGTCTGTATCTCTCTCTCAAATTCCTTCAGTTTGGGTCAGTCACAGTGCTCAGGTATTCTGCCGCTGTGTGTACTCTCTGTTTAGGGCCAAATAGCATTCTAGTTTGCTCTGTTTTTTAAAATTAATTATTTCCAATGTGTCAAGTAATTATCTTTTTGTTTTCTCATGATTTGGTTGGGTCTAATTGTGCTGCTGTCCTGGGACTCTGTGGGGTGTGTTTGTGTTTGTGAACAGAGCCCCAGGACCAGCTTGCTTAGGGGACTCTTCTCCAGGTTCATCTCTCTGTAGGTGATGGCTTTGTTATGGAAGGTTTGGGAATCGCTTCCTTTTAGGTGGTTGTAGAATTTAGCAGCTCTTTTCTGGATTTTGATAATTAGTGGGTATCGGCCTAATTCTGCTCTGCATGCATTATTTGGTGTTCTACGTTTTACACAGAGGATATTTTTTCTGAATTCTGCGTGCAGAGTCTCAATTTGGTGTTTGTCCCATTTTGTGAAGTCTTGGTTGGTGAGCGGACCCCAGACCTCACAACCATAAAGGGCAATGGGTTCTATAACTGATTCAAGTATTTTTACCCAGATCCTCGATGGTAAGTTAAATTTTATGTTCCTTTTGATGGCATAGAATGCCCTTCTTGCCTTGTCTCTCAGATCGTTCACAGCTTTGTGGAAGTTACCTGTGGCGCTGATGTTTAGGCCAAGGTATGTATAGTTTTTTGTGTGCTTTAGGGCAACGGTGTCTTGATGGAATTTGTAATTGTGGTCCTGGCGACTGGACCTTTTTTGGAACACCATTATTTTTGTCTTACTGAGATTTACTGTCAGGGCCCAGGTCTGTCAGGGCCCAGGTCTGACAGAATCTGTGCAGAAGATCTAGGTGCTGCTGTAGGCCCTCCTTGGTTGGTGACAGAAGCACCAGATCATCAGCAAACAGCAGACATTTGACTTCAGATTCTAGAAGGGTGAGGCCGGGTGCTGCAGACTGTTCTAGTGCCCGCGCCAATTCGTTGATATATATATGTTGAAGAGGGTGGGGCTTAAACTGCACCCCTGTCTCACCCCACGACCCTGTGTGAAGAAATGTGTGTGTTTTTTGCCAATTTTAACCGCACAATTGTTGGGTACATGGATTTTATAATGTCGTATGTTTTACCCCCAACACCACTTTCCATCAGTTTGTATAGCAACACCACTCTCCATCAGTTTGTATAGCAACACCACTCTCCATCAGTTTGTATAGCAACACCACTCTCCATCAGTTTGTATAGCAGCACCACTCTCCATCAGTTTGTATAGCAACACCACTCTCCATCAGTTTGTATAGCAACACCACTCTCCATCAGTTTGTATAGCAACACACTCATCTTTCCATCAGTTTGTATATCAGCAACACCACTCTCCATCAGTTTGTATAGCAACACCACTCTCCATCAGTTTGTATAGCAGCACCACTCTCCATCAGTTTGTAGAGCAACACCACTCTCCATCAGTTTGTATAGCAACACCACTCTCCATCAGTTTGTATAGCAACACCACTCTCCATCAGTTTGTATAGCAACACCACTCTCCATCAGTTTGTATAGCAACACCACTCTCCATCAGTTTGTATAGCAACACCACTCTCCATCAGTTTGTATAGCAACACCACTCTCCATCAGTTTGTATAGCAACACCACTCTCCATCAGTTTGTATAGCAACACCACTCTCCATCAGTTTGTATAGCAACACCACTCTCCATCAGTTTGTATAGCAACACCACTCTCCATCAGTTTGTAGAGCAACACCACTCTCCATCAGTTTGTATAGCAACACCACTCATCAGTTTGTATAGCAACACCACTCTCCATCAGTTTGTATAGCAACACCACTCTCCATCAGTTTGTAGAGCAACACCACTCTCCATCAGTTTGTATAGCAACACCACTCTCCATCAGTTTGTATAGCAACACCACTCTCCATCAGTTTGTAGAGCAACACCACTCTCCATCAGTTTGTAGCAACAACATCCACTCTCCATCAGTTTGTAGAGCAACACCACTCTCCATCAGTTTGTATAGCAACACCACTCTCCATCAGTTTGTATAGCAACACCACTCTCCATCAGTTTGTAGAGCAACACCACTCTCCATCAGTTTGTATAGCAGCACCACTCTCCATCAGTTTGTAGAGCAACACCACTCTCCATCAGTTTGTATAGCAACACCACTCTCCATCAGTTTGTATAGCAACACCACTCTCCATCAGTTTGTATAGCAACACCACTCTCCATCAGTTTGTATAGCAACACCACTCTCCATCAGTTTGTATAGCAACACCACTCTCCATCAGTTTGTAGAGCAACACCACTCTCCATCAGTTTGTAGAGCAACACCACTCTCCATCAGTTTGTATAGCAACACCACTCTCCATCAGTTTGTATAGCAACACCACTCTCCATCAGTTTGTAGCAGCAACATCAGTTTGTAGAGCAACTCTCCATCAGTTTGTAGAGCAACACCACTCTCCATCAGTTTGCATAGCAACACCACTCTCCATCAGTTTGTATAGCAACACCACTCTCCATCAGTTTGTAGAGCAACACCACTCTCCATCAGTTTGTATAGCAACACCACTCTCCATCAGTTTGTATAGCAACACCACTCTCCATCAGTTTGTATAGCAAGTTTGTCCATCAGTTTGTAGGGTTAGCAACACCACTTCCATCAGTCAGGGTTCCAGGTAGGGTTCAGTTTGTATAGGGTTAGGTCAGTTTGTATAGAGGGTTAGTTTGTAGGGTTAACACCACTTCCATCAGTTTGTAGGGCAACACCACTTCAGTTTGTAGGGTTATCAGTTTGTTAGCATAGGGTTAGGTAGGTTTAGGTAGGGTTAGGTAGGGTTAGGTAGGGTTAGGTAGGGTTAGATAGGGTTAGGTAGGGTTAGGTAGGGTTATAGAGGGTTAGATAGGGTTAGGTAGGGTTAGATAGGGTTAGGTAGGGTTAGATAGGGTTAGGTAGAGTTAACCTTGTCTAACCCTCTTCTCTCTCTCCCCAGTCCTCCCTGTCTAACCCTCTTCTCTCTCCCCTCTCTCTCCAGTCCTCCCTGTCTAACCCTCTTCTCTCTCCCCTCTCTCCCCAGTCCTCCCTGTCTAACCCTCTTCTCTCTCCCCTCTCTCTCCAGTCCTCCCTGTCTAACCCTCTTCTCTCTCCCCTCTCTCTCTAGTCCTCCCTGTCTAACCCTCTTCTCTCTCCCCTCTCTCTCTAGTCCTCCCTGTCTAACCCTCTTCTCTCTCCCCTCTCTCTCCAGTCCTCCCTGTCTAACCCTCTTCTCTCTCCCCTCTCTCTCCAGTCCTCCCTGTCTAACCCTCTTCTCTCTCCCCTCTCTCTCCAGTCCTCCCTGTCTAACCCTCTTCTCTCTCCCCTCTCTCCCCAGTCCTCCCTGTCTAACCCTCTTCTCTCTCTCTCCAGTTCTCCCTGTCCAACCCTCTTCTCTCTCTCCCCTCTCTCTTTAGTCCTCCCTGTCCAACCCTCTTCTCTCTCTCTCCAGTCCTCCCTGTCCAACCCTCTTCTCTCTCTCCAGTCCTCCCTGTCTAACCCTCTTCTCTCTTTCTCCAGTCCTCCCTGTCCAACCCTCTTCTCTCTCTCCCCTCTCTCCAGGCCACCCTCTCTCTGCTCCTGGACCATCTGAGCCTTGTTGCCTCCTCCAGTCCTCCCTGTCTAACCCTCTTCTCTCTCTCTCCAGTCCTCCCTGTCCAACCCTCTTTCTCTCCCCTCTCTCCCCAGTCCTCCCTGTCTAACCCTCTTCTCTCTCCCCTCTCTCTCCAGTCCTCCCTGTCTAACCCTCTTCTCTCTCCCCTCTCTCCAGTCCTCCCTGTCTAACCCTCTTCTCTCTCTCTCCAGTTCTCCCTGTCCAACCCTCTTCTCTCTCTCCCCTCTCTCTTTAGTCCTCCCTGTCCAACCCTCTTCTCTCCCTCTCTCTGCTCCTGGACCATCTGAGCCTTGCTGTCTCCTCCAGTCCTCCCCATCTAACCCTCTCCTCTCTCTCCCCTCTCTCTCCAGGCCACCCTGTCTAACCCTCTTCTCTCTCCCCTCTCTCCCCTCTCTCCCCAGGCCACCCTGTCTAACCATCTTCTCTCTCCCCTCTCTCCCCAGGCCACCCTCTCTCTGCTCCTGGACCATCTGAGCCTCGTTGCCTCCTACAGTGACTGTAACCGAATGAACTGTCAGAACCTGGCTGTGTGTTTCGGCCCGGTGCTCCTGACCCCCACCCAGGAGTCCTGGAGACCCACTGCACCAGGACAGGGCGGTCAGGGCGGGCGCAGGGAGAGCTGTGGAAGGGGCGGACGGAGTTTTGCTCACAGCGAGGAGATCGCCAGTGCTGTGGACTTCAAGAGACACATCGAGGCCTTGCATTACCTGTTGCAGCTCTGGCCCAGTAAGTGTCTGTTGGGACAGAGTGGGCCGACATTTCCAACGGTCCAAACTGATGAATATGACCTCACTACAACCAGAGAAATATCTTTGTCGTTTCAACCAGTCTTCCCGTTTCCTAGTGATACTGTACTATTCAGGGCCTTTGGAAAGTATTCAGACCCCTTGACTTTTTCCCCACGTTGTTACGTTACAGCCTTATTCTAAAATATATTAAATAGTTTTTTCCCCTCATCAATCTGCAGACAATACCCCATAATGACATCACAATACCCCATAATGACATCACAATACCCCATAATGACATCACAATACCCCATAATGACATCACAATACCCCATAATGACATCACAATACCCCATAATGACATCACAATACCCCAAGGGGTCTGAATACTTTCTGAATGCACCGTATAGGGTAAGAGGCCAAAAGTACACCTGCTCGTCAAACATCTCATTCAAAATCATCTGCTATAACAGCCTCCACTCTTCTGGGAAGGCTTTCCACTAGATGTTGGAACATTGCTGCTATAACAGCCTCCACTCTTCTGGGAAGGCTTTCCACTAGATGTTGGAACATTGCTGCTATAACAGCCTCCACTCTTCTGGGAAGGCTTTCCACTAGATGTTGGAACAATGCTGCTATAACAGCCTCCACTCTTCTGGGAAGGCTTTCCACTAGATGTAGGAACATTGCTGCTATAACAGCCTCCACTCTTCTGGGAAGGCTTTCCACTAGATGTTGGAACAATGCTGCTATAACAGCCTCCACTCTTCTGGGAAGGCTTTCCACTAGATGTTGGAACAATGCTGCTATAACAGCCTCCACTCTTCTGGGAAGGCTTTCCACTAGATGTTGGAACAATGCTGCTATAACAGCCTCCACTCTTCTGGGAAGGCTTTCCACTAGATGTTGGAACAATGCTGCTATAACAGCCTCCACTCTTCTGGGAAGGCTTTCCACTAGATGTTGGAACATTGCTGCTATAACAGCCTCCACTCTTCTGGGAAGGCTTTCCACTAGATGTTGGAACAATGCTGCTATAACAGCCTCCACTCTTCTGGGAAGGCTTTCCACTAGATGTTGGAACATTGCTGCTATAACAGCCTCCACTCTTCTGGGAAGGCTTTCCACTAGATGTTGGAACATTGCTGCTATAACAGCCTCCACTCTTCTGGGAAGGCTTTCCACTAGATGTAGGAACATTGCTGCTATAACAGCCTCCACCCTCCTGGGAAGGCTTTCCACTAGATGTTGGAACATTGCTGCTATAACAGCCTCCACTCTTCTGGGAAGGCTTTCCACTAGATGTTGGAACATTGCTGCTATAACAGCCTCCACTCTTCTGGGAAGGCTTTCCACTAGATGTTGGAACATTGCTATAACAGCCTCCACTCTTCTGGGAAGGCTTTCCACTAGATGTTGGAACATTGCTGCTATAACAGCCTCCACTCTTCTGGGAAGGCTTTCCACTAGATGTTGGAACATTGCTGCTATAACAGCCTCCACTCTTCTGGGAAGGCTTTCCACTAGATGTTGGAACATTGCTGCTATAACAGCCTCCACTCTTCTGGGAAGGCTTTCCACTAGATGTTGGAACATTGCTGCTATAACAGCCTCCATCTTCTGGGAAGGCTTTCCACTAGATGTTGGAACATTGCTGCTATAACAGCCTCCACTCTTCTGGGAAGGCTTTCCACTAGATGTTGGAACATTGCTGCTATAACAGCCTCCAGTCTTCTGGGAAAGCTTTCCACTAGATGTTGGAACATTGCTGCTATAACAGCCTCCACTCTTCTGGGAAGGCTTTCCACTAGATGTTGGAACATTGCTGCTATAACAGCCTCCAGTCTTCTGGGAAGGCTTTCCACTAGATGTTGGAACATTGCTGCTATAACAGCCTCCACTCTTCTGGGAAAGCTTTCCACTAGATGTTGGAACATTGCTGCTATAACAGCCTCCACTCTTCTGGGAAGGCTTTCCACTAGATGTTGGAACATTGCTGCTATAACAGCCTCCACTCTTCTGGGAAGGCTTTCCACTAGATGTAGGAACATTGCTGCTATAACAGCCTCCACTCTTCTGGGAACATTGCATGCTGCTATAACAGCCTCCACTCTTCTGGGAAGGCTTTCCACTAGATGTTGGAACATTGCTGCTATAACAGCCTTCTCTCTTCTGGGAAGGCTTTCCACTAGATGTTGGAACATTGCTGCGGGAATCAGTTTGGAACTCGGTATTGTGTGTTGCAACCGAGGGCAGATGATTTTTTGCATGCTACGCACTACAGCACTCGGTGGTCCCGTTCCGTGAGCTCGTATGGTCTACCACTTCGCCGCTGAGCCGTTGTTGCTCCTAGACGTTTCCACTTCACAATAACGGCACTTACAGTTGACCAGGGGGCAGCTCAGAAATTTGACCAACTGACTTGTTGGAAAGGTGGCGCTCTGACTTTTGGGGCCTCCCGAGTGGCACAGCGGTCTAAGGCATCTCAGTGCAAGAGGTGTCACTACAGACCCTGGTTTGATTCCACCTACTGTGATTGGGAGTCCCCATAGGGCGGCACACAATTAGCCCAGCGTCGTCCGGGTTAGGGTTTGGCTGGGGTAGGCCGTCATTTTAAATAATATTTTTTTCTTAACTGACTAGTTAAATAAAGGTTAAATAAAAAAATTCTCAGAAAAATTGAAATGATGAAGATTGGTTGTCTATGGAGATTGCATGGCTGTGTGCTCGATTTTATACACCTGTCAGCAACGGCTGTGACTGAAATAGCCGAATCCACTAATTTGAAGGGGTGTCCACATACTTTAGTATATATATATATATATACAGTATATCACAAAAGTGAGTACACCCCTCACATTTTTGTAAATATTTGAGTATATCTTTTCATGTGACAACACTGAAGCAATGACACTTTGCTACAGTGTAAAGTAGTGAGTGTACAGCTTGTATAACAGTGTAAATTTGCTGTCCCCTCAAAATAACTCCACACACAGCCATTAATGTCTAAACCGCTGGCAACAAAAGTGAGTACACCCCTAAGTGAAAATGTTTAGAACATCATCATCTCTGGGTTTTGAAACCTTTCCTCTCTTTGCTTCTTCACTCCTCAGTTCCTACAGACAGAGTGACAGACAACCCCGACTCTCCCACCCTCCTCCAGCCCTCCTGCAGTTCAGACGTGCCTCCTTCCCCCCCCATGCCCCATAACCCCCTGCCTCGGCGCTGCCAGCGTGGCCTGTCGCTGCCTCTGGACCTCCCGGGGGACGACGTGGGCGTGGTGTCGCGACGTGGACGGGGCCGACTGGAGAGCCCGCCCTGTAACCGGTATGCTGGCGACTGGAGCGTGTGTGGGCGGGACTTCCTGTCCGGAGGCGATGCGGACTACGATGAGGTGGCAGGGAGCGACAGTGAGGAAGAGGAGGAAGAGAGGGAGGTGAAGAAGGTGGAGTGGACTCAGTACGTAGACGACTTAGTTCTGGACTTTGACGCCCCGTTTACCTGCAGACTGAGTCTCAAAGACTTTGATACGCTGATATCAGACCTGGAGAGAGAGCTGTCCAAACAGATTAACATCTGTCTCTGAGAGGGAGAGGGGGGAGAGGGAAGAGAGGAGGGAGGAGGGGAGAGGAGAGGGGAGGAGGAGGAGAGGAGGGAGGGAGGGAGGAGGAGGAGAGGAGAGGAGAAGAGGGGAGAGGAGAGGAGAAGAGGGGAGAGGAGGAGGAGGAGAGGAGAGGAGGGGAGGAGAGGAGAGGAAGAGGAGGGGAGGGGAGGAGAGGAAGGGAGGAGAGGAGAGGAAGAGGAGGTAGGAGAGGAAGGGAGGAGAGGAGAAGAGAAGGGGAGAAGAGGAGAGGAAAAGAGGAGAGGAAAGGAGGAGGAGGGGAGAGGAGGAGAAGAGGGGAAAGGAGGGGAGGGGAGAGGAAGGAAGGAGGATGAGGGGAGAAGAGAGAGAGAGGAGGGGAGGAGAGAGGAGGAGAGGAAAGGAGGACAGAGGAGGAGTAGGAAGGAGAAGAGTGGAGATGGGAGGAGAGGAGAGAAAGGGAGGAGGAGGGGAGGAGAAGAGGAGAGAGGAGGGGAGGAGAGGAGAGAGGAGAAGAGAGGGGAGGGGAGAGGAGAGAGGAGAGGAGAGAGAGGGAGGAGGGGGAGAAGAGAGAGAAGGAGAGGAGAGGAGGAGAGAGAGAGAGAAGGGAGGATGAGGAGGAGAGGAGGAGAGAGGGAGAGGGAGGGGAGAGGAGAGAGAAAGGAGGAGGAGGGAGGAGGAAAGAGGAGGAGAGGGGAGGGGAGATGGGAGGAGAGGAGAGAAAGGGAGGAGGAGGGAGAGAGAAGAGAGAGAGGAGGGAGAGAGAGGAGAGAGGAGGAGAGAGAGAGAGAGAGAGAGAGAGAGAGAGAGAGAGAGAGAGAGAGAGAGAGAGAGAGAGAGAGAGAGAGAGAGAGAGAGAGAGAGAGAGAGAGAGAGAGAGAGAGAGAGAGAGAGAGAGAGAGAGAGAGACACGGATAGTATTATTGAAGGTCAGGAAATTCTTTATTAGGAAATGACCAAAGAAAGACGACAAGCAATGTGGTATTTGCTTCAGTTGAAGTGTATTTAACTGTTCCAATGTGTTTAAAAATCTTCATTTCTGGTGTTTTCTCCGAATGCTGGTTCTTCTACAAACAAGTGACAACATTCTCATCTTTGATCACACAAGGACACCTTACTTGTAGAGACGTGGACCAGTAAAGTTCTTGACAATTCATTGTTTGTAAAAATCCTAGATTCTAATGCCATGTAAGGCTGCAACGCCTGTCAGACTCTGTTATGTTGTCAGTCAAATGTCTTTATTTATTTCTCCCATAGAAGTCCATTTAAGGTCTATTTTTTTTAGAAGGATTTGTTGATGTAATTCCAAATGATGTATTCTCTAAATTCCAGTGAAGGGTGAAGGAGAGATCTTTAATCATTTTGGATAAAAAAATGCATTGAAAAAATGTACAGTACCAGTCAAACGTTTGGACACCTACTCATTCAAGGGTTTTTCTTTATTTTTTACTATTTTCTACATTGTATAATAATAGTGAAGACATCACAACTATGGAAATAACACATATGGAATCATGTAGTAACCAAAAAAGTGTTAAACAAATCAAACTATTTTTTATATTTGAGATTCTTCAAAGTAGCCACCATTTGCCTTGATGACAGCTTTGCACACTCTTGGCGTTCTCTCAACCAGCTTCACCTGGAATGCTTTTCCAACAGTCTTGAAGGAGTTCATACATATGCTGATCACTTGTTGGCTGCTTTTCCTTCACTCTGCGGTCCAACTCATCCCAAACCATCTCAATTGGGTTGAAGTCGGGTGATTGTCGAGGCCAGGTCATCTGATGCAGCACTCCATCACTCTCCTTCTTGGTCAAATAGCCCTTATACAGACTGGGGATGTGTTGGGTCATTGTCCTGTTGAAAAACAAATTATAGTTCCACTCACTGCAAACCAGATAGGATGTATCGCTGCAGAATGCCTTGAATTCGAAACAAATTACAGACAGTGTCACCAGCAAAGCTCCCCCACGTCATCACACCACCTCCTCCATGCTTCACGGTGGGAACCACACATGCATCGGTTCACCTACTCTGCGTTTCACAAACACGGTTGGAACCAAAAATCTCAAATTAGGACTCCAGACCAAAGGACAGATATCCAACGGTCCAATGTCGTGTTTCTTGGCTCAAGCAAGTCTCTTCTGAATAAAGAAAATCCCCAATAAGGAAAAACCCTTGAATGAGTAGGTGTGTCTAAACTTTTGACTGGTACTGTACATTCAATTAAATTTGATGACATGACAAAAAAAATATGTTATTTCAAGTATTAATATGTCTGTTAATAATCAGATTCCAGGTTGATCTTGAGACCTGATTGTGAATTAATGAACTGAGTTGGATTTAGACATGAGCACAAGCCTTTAAGCTGAATTACAAGACCCCATCGACTCATAAAACTGCCTTTCAGCTGAATTACAAGACACACCAACGACTCATAAAACTGTCTTTAAGCTGAATTACAAGACACACCAACGACTCATAAAACTGTCTTTCAGCTGAATTACAAGACACACCAACGACTCATAAAACTGTCTTTCAGCTGAATTACAAGACTCACACACCAACGACTCATAAAACTGTCTTTAAGCTGAATTACAAGACACACACACCAACGACTCATAAAACTGTCTTTAAGCTGAATTACAAGACACACCAACGACTCATAAAACTGTCTTTCAGCTGAATTACAAGACACACCAACGACTCATAAAACTGTCTTTCAGCTGAATTACAAGACACACATACCAACGACTCATAAAACTGTCTTTAAGCTGAATTACAAGACACACATACCAACGACTCATAAAACTGTCTTTCAGCTGAATTACAAGACACACATACCAACGACTCATAAAACTGTCTTTAAGCTGAATTACAAGACACACCAACGACTCATAAAACTGTCTTTCAGCTGAATTACAAGACACACCAACGACTCATAAAACTGTCTTTCAGCTGAATTACAAGACACACACACCAACGACTCATAAAACTGTCTTTCAGCTGAATTACAAGACACACACACTCAAAAACTGACTCATAAAACTGTCTTTCAGCTGAATTACAAGACATAAAACACTGAATTACAAGACAACGACTCATAAAACTGTCTTTAAGCTGAATTACAAGACACACCAACGACTCATAAAACTGTCTTTCAGCTGAATTACAAGACACACATACCAACGACTCATAAAACTGTCTTTCAGCTGAATTACAAGACACACACACCAACGACTCATAAAACTGTCTTTCAGCTGAATTACAAGACACACACACCAACGACTCATAAAACTGTCTTTCAGCTGAATTACAAGACACACACACCAACGACTCATAAAACTGTCTTTCAGCTGAATTACAAGACACACACACCAACGACTCATAAAACTGTCTTTCAGCTGAATTACAAGACACACACACCAACGACTCATAAAACTGTCTTGCACTTCTGTACTAAGTAACAATATCGTAATACTTGTTATTTTGTTATGTTTTATATTATTTTGTAATAATTGTTTATGTTTTGTTTTATTTTGTAATAATTGTTTATGTTTTGTATTATTCTGTAATAATTGTTTATGTTTTATATTATTCTGTAATAATTTGCTGGTTACTCTGCTATGCATCGTGGCTGTAAACAGCCGTGTTATTGTGATATCTGTGCGTCGGTACAATCAAGTTATAATTTTATTGAAGGAAGGAATGCAACAGCCATATTACAGAGGAAGTTGGCTCCAAAAAAAATGTTACAACTTCCTGTTTTGTTTTTAGTATTTGTGCTGTTTATTGTATAAACAGTATTAGATGGTATTGCACATCTACAATAAGCACTTACATGTTGTTGATGTCCTATGCATATCGTAACCCATGTTGTTAAAACACACTATTCTTGTTACAACCGGGCAGTATCATAAGTCATACAGTGTTATCAAACCAAGAACAATAAAGCACAGTGTTATCAAACCAAGAACAATAAAGCACAGTGTTATCAAACCAAGAACAATAAAGCACAGTGTTATCAAACCAAGAACAATAAAGCACAGTGTTATCAAACCAAGAACAATAAAGCACAGTGTTATCAAACCAAGAACAATAAAGCACAGTGTTATCAAACCAAGAACAATAAAGCACAGTGTTATCAAACCAAGAACAATAAAGCACAGTGTTATCAAACCAAGAACAATAAAGCACAGTGTTATCAAACCAAGAACAATAAAGCACAGTGTTATCAAACCAAGAACAATAAAGCACAGTGTTATCAAACCAAGAACAATAAAGCACAGTGTTATCAAACCAAGAACAATAAAAAGCACAGTGTTATCAAACCAAGAACAATAAAGCACAGTGTTATAGTTACGGATGAGATTGAAGCTGGTCTCTCCTCTGCGAGGAGTTTTCCGTAGCAGCTGTTACCACATCTGGCTCTACAGTATCTCTTTCTCAAAGAGGCCTAGTAGTAGTGGATCCATCCACTAGGAGTTGTTTTATCATCATGGGGAACTGCTGTCCTCTGTAGTGGATCTGTAGTGGATCCATCCACTATCAACAGGCTCAAATCGTGGGGGCATAGACTCTACAAGGTGTTGAAAGCGTTCCACAGGGATGCTGGTCCATGTTGACTCTACAAGGTGTGGAAAGCGTTCCACAGAGATGCTGGGCCCATGTTGACTCTACAAGGTGTTGAAAGCGTTCCACAGAGATGGTGGGCCCATGTTGACACTACAAGGTGTGGAAAGCATTCCACAGAGATGCTGGCCCATGTTGACTCTACAAGGTGTTGAAAGCGTTCCACAGAGATGCTGGCCCATGTTGACTCTACAAGGTGTTGAAAGTGTTCCACAGGGATGCTGGTCCATGTTGACTCTACAAGGTGTTGAAAGCGTTCCACAGGGATGCTGGTCCATGTTGACTCTACAAGGTGTTGAAAGCGTTCCACAGGGATGCTGGTCCATGTTGACTGTACAAGGTGTTGAAAGTGTTCCACAGGGATGCTGGCCCATGTTGACTCTACAAGGTGTTGAAAGCGTTCCACAGGGATGCTGGCCCATGTTGACTCTACAAGGTGTTGAAAGCGTTCCACAGAGATGCTGGGCCCATGTTGACTCTACAAGGTGTTGAAAGCGTTCCACAGGGATGCTGGCCCATGTTGACTCTACAAGGTGTTGAAAGCGTTCCACAGAGATGCTGGCCCATGTTGACTCTACAAGGTGTTGAAAGCGTTCCACAGGGATGCTGGCCCATGTTGACTCTACAAGGTGTTGAAAGTGTTCCACAGGGATGCTGGTCCATGTTGACTCTACAAGGTGTTGAAAGCGTTCCACAGGGATGCTGGCCCATGTTGACTCTACAAGGTGTTGAAAGCGTTCCACAGGGATGCTGGCCCATGTTGACTCTACAAGGTGTTGAAAGCGTTCCACAGAGATGCTGGCCCATGTTGACTCTACAAGGTGTTGAAAGCGTTCCACAGGGATGCTGGCCCATGTTGACTCTACAAGGTGTTGAAAGCGTTCCACAGGGATGCTGGTCCATGTTGACTCTACAAGGTGTTGAAAGCGTTCCACAGGGATGCTGGTCCATATTGACTCTACAAGGTGCTGAAAGCGTTCCACAGGGATGCTGGTCCATGTTGACTCTACAAGGTGTTGAAAGCGTTCCACAGGGATGCTGGCCCATGTTGACTCTACAAGGTGTTGAAAGCGTTCCACAGGGATGCTGGCCCATGTTGACTCTACAAGGTGTTGAAAGCGTTCCACAGAGATGCTGGCCCATGTTGACTCTACAAGGTGTTGAAAGCGTTCCACAGAGATGCTGGGCCCATGTTGACTCTACAAGGTGTTGAAAGCGTTCCACAGAGATGCTGGGCCCATGTTGACTCTACAAGGTGTTGAAAGCGTTCCACAGGGATGCTGGGCCCATGTTGACTCTACAAGGTGTTGAAAGCGTTCCACAGGGATGCTGGGCCCATGTTGACTCTACAAGGTGTTGAAAGCGTTCCACAGGGATGCTGGGCCCATGTTGACTCTACAAGGTGTTGAAAGCGTTCCACAGAGATGCTGGGCCCATGTTGACTCTACAAGGTGTTGAAAGCGTTCCACAGAGATGCTGGCCCATGTTGACTCTACAAGGTGTTGAAAGCGTTCCACAGGGATGCTGGCCCATGTTGACTCTACAAGGTGTTGAAAGCGTTCCACAGGGATGCTGGGCCCATGTTGACTCTACAAGGTGTTGAAAGCGTTCCACAGAGATGCTGGGCCCATGTTGACTCTACAAGGTGTTGAAAGCGTTCCACAGGGATGCTGGGCCCATGTTGACTCTACAAGGTGTTGAAAGCGTTCCACAGGGATGCTGGGCCCATGTTGACTCTACAAGGTGTTGAAAGCGTTCCACAGGGATGCTGGGCCCATGTTGACTCTACAAGGTGTTGAAAGTGTTCCACAGGGATGCTGGGCCCATGTTGACTCTACAAGGTGTGGAAAGCGTTCCACAGAGATGCTGGGCCCATGTTGACTCTACAAGGTGTTGAAAGCGTTCCACAGAGATGCTGGCCCATGTTGACTCTACAAGGTGTTGAAAGCGTTCCACAGGGATGCTGGCCCATGTTGACTCTACAAGGTGTTGAAAGCGTTCCACAGGGATGCTGGGCCCATGTTGACTCTACAAGGTGTTGAAAGCGTTCCACAGAGATGCTGGCCCATGTTGACTCTACAAGGTGTTGAAAGCGTTCCACAGAGATGCTGGGCCCATGTTGACTCTACAAGGTGTTGAAAGCGTTCCACAGGGATGCTGGGCCCATGTTGACTCTATAAGGTGTTGAAAGCGTTCCACAGGGATGCTGGGCCCATGTTGACTCTACAAGGTGTTGAAAGCGTTCCACAGAGATGCTGGGCCCATGTTGACTCCAGGGATTCCCACAGTTGTGTCAAGATGGCTGGATGGTCGACTTTGAATGCAGCTGAATCTACTGTAACACAACGTAACGGGCAATACTTAACATTAACATGGAAATTTGAAGGGAAGAACTGAAGGCATAAAGGTTTAAAGGTCATCGGTCCCACGTCCATCGGTTCTTATTGCCCTGGTGTGATATGCTGCCATCTAGTGGTGTAGCGCTTAACTTTGAATGCAGCAACTAATCATTCTAGAATGTGTTTGAGGCTAATTCATTGATTCTACATACTAAATCTGGAGTCCATATGACTTATGGTTCATGAAATTTTTATATTTTTACATTTTTTATTTAACCTTTATTTAACTAGGCAAGTCAGTTAAGAATAAATTCTTATGTACAATGACGGCCTACCAAGGCCAAACCCCATCAATGCTATTTTCTCAAACTCTTTAAAAAACTATTGTGTTGAGTTCAAATACCACATTTGTAGTGAATCTGACTCTCAGTCCATGAGAACAGGACTTTTTATGATTATTTTAAGTAAATAGTCAATAGCATAGTCAAAAACTGAATTTTTAATAATTTCCTTTTAAGATACCGTTGCTAACATTAACATGGAAATTTGCTCACCATGAAGGAAGAACCTACGTGCCAAAGTTTCAAGTCTCAATGTCACTTAACTAATTTATCAATAACTCAGACATATCACTAAACTAAATAATCAATAACTCATATCACTTAACTAATTTATCAATAACTCATGTCACTAAACTAAATAATCAATAACTCATATCACTTAACTAATTTATCAATAACTCATATCACTTAACTAAATAATCAATAACTCATATCACTTAACTAAATAATCAATAACTCATATCACTTAACTAATTTATCAATAACTCATATCACTTAACTAAATAATCAATAACTCATATCACTTAACTAATTTATCAATAACTCATATCACTTAACTAAATAATCAATAACTCATATCACTTAAATAATTTATCAATAACTCATATCACTTAACTAAATAATCAATAACTCATATCACATAACTAATTTATCAATAACTCATATCACGTAACTAAATAATCAATAACTCATATCACTTAACTAAATAATCAATAACTCATATCACTAAACTAAATAATCAATAACTCATATCACTTAACTAAATAATCAATAACTCATATCACTTAACTAATTTATCAATAACTCATATCACTTAACTAATTTATCAATAACTCATATCACTTAACTAATTTATCAATAACTCATATCACTTAACTAATTTATCAATAACTCATATCACTTAACTAATTTATCAATAACTCAGACATATCACTAAACTAATGCCTTAGCTTTTCTCAAACTAAGTTAAGAGATTTACCATGGGCCTACGTAACGTGCTAATTCTGTGTCATTTGGATTCATGGTTCATGAGAAAAGCGTTGTTCAAAGGTTTTCCATACATTTCCAAGATCTATCCTGACGGGCTTTATGGGCCTTTGATGCAAATTTGTTCACCATGAAGGAAGAACCTACGTGCCAAAGTTTCAAGTCTCTAGGTCAAACAGGATGGCGAATATGAGGGCTGAAAAGAGAGAGAGAGAGAGTGGTTTTAAGTGAGACTGTTTCTAACAGCGTCACCTTTAAGCCAATCGGTGCCATTATTTTTGACCAAGTTACTAATGGGCCACTCAAGGCCATTCAGAGACTCGTCCCGAAGCCACTCCTGCGTTATCTTGGCTTTGTGTTTAGGGTCCTGTTGGAAGATGAACCTTCACCCCCAGTCTGAGGTCCTGAGGGCTCTGGAGCAGGTTTTCATCAAGGATCTCTCTGTAATTTGCTCCGTTTCATCTTTACCTCGATCCTGACTAGTCTCCCAGACCCTGCCGCTGAAAACATCCCCACAGCATGATGCTGCCACCACCATGCTTCACCGTAGGGATGGTGCCAGGTTTCCTCCAGACGTGACGCTTGGCATTCAAGCCAAAGAGTTCAATCTTGGTTTCATCAGACCAGAGAATCTTGTTTATCATGGTCTGAGAGTCTTTAGGTGCCTTTTGGCAAACTTCAAGTGGGCTGTCATGTGCCTTTTACTGAGGAGTGGTTTCCAACTGGCCACGCTACCATAAAGGCCTGATTGGTGGAGTGCTACAGAGATGGTTGTCCTTCTGGAAGGTTCTCCCATCTCCACAGAGGAACTCTAGAGCTCTGTCAGAGGGACCATCGGGACCTTGGTCACCTCCCTGACCAAGGCCCTTCTTTCCCAATTGCTCAGTTTGGCCCGGTGACCAGCTCTAGGAAGAGTCTTGGTGGTTCCAAACTCCTTCCATTTAAGAATGATGGAGGCCACTGTGTTCTTGGGGACCTTCAATGCTGCAGAATGATGGAGGCCACTGTGTTCTTGGGGACCTTCAATACTGCAGAATGATGGAGGCCACTGTGTTCTCGGGGACCTTCAATGCTGCAGAATGATGGAGGCCACTGTGTTCTCGGGGACCTTCAATGCTGCAGACATGTTTTGGTACCTTCTGTGTCTCTACACAATCCTGTCTCTGATCTCTACAGACAATTCCTTCGACCTCATGGCTTGGTTTTTACTCTGACATTCACTGTCAACTGTGGGACCTTTTATAGACAGGTGTGTTATATAGACAGGTGTGTTATATAGACAGGTGTGTTATATAGACAGGTGTGTTATATAGACAGGTGTGTTATATAGACAGGTGTGTTATATAGACAGGTGTGTTATATAGACAGGTGTGTTATATAGACAGGTGTGTTATATAGACAGGTGTGTTATATAGACAGGTGTGTTATATAGACAGGTGTGTTATATAGACAGGTGTGTTATATAGACAGGTGTGTTATATAGACAGGTGTGTTTTATAACAGGTGTGTTATATAGACAGGTGTGTTATATAGACAGGTGTGTTATACAGACAGGTGTGTTATATAGACAGGTGTGTTATATAGACAGGTGTGTTATATAGACAGGTGTGTTATATAGACAGGTGTGTTTTATAGACAGGTGTGTTATAAACAGGTGTGTTATATAGACAGGTGTGTTATATAGACAGGTGTGTTATATAGACAGGTGTGTTTTATAGACAGGTGTGTTATATAGACAGGTGTGTTATACAGACAGGTGTGTTATATAGACAGGTGTGTTATATAGACAGGTGTGTTTTATAGACAGGTGTGTTATATAGACAGGTGTGTTATATAGACAGGTGTGTTATATAGACAGGTGTGTTATATAGACAGGTATGTTATATAGACAGGTGTGTTATATAGACAGGTATGTTATATAGACAGGTGTGTTATATAGACAGGTGTGTTATATAGACAGGTGTGTTATATAGACAGGTGTGTTATATAGACAGGTGTGTTATATAGACAGGTGTGTTATATAGACAGGTGTGTTATATAGACAGGTGTGTTATATAGACAGGTGTGTTATATAGACAGGTGTGTTATACAGACAGGTGTGTTATATAGACAGGTGTGTTATATAGACAGGTGTGTTATATAGACAGGTGTGTTATATAGACAGGTGTGTTATATAGACAGGTGTGTTATATAGACAGGTGTGTTATATAGACAGGTGTGTTATATAGACAGGTGTGTTATACAGACAGGTGTGTTATATAGACAGGTGTGTTATACAGACAGGTGTGTTATATAGACAGGTGTGTTATATAGACAGGTGTGTTATATAGACAGGTGTGTTATATAGACAGGTGTGTTATATAGACAGGTGTGTTATATAGACAGGTGTGTTATATAGACAGGTGTGTTATATAGACAGGTGTGTTATACAGACAGGTGTGTTATATAGACAGGTGTGTTATATAGACAGGTGTGTTTTATAGACAGGTGTGTCCTATAGACAGGTGTGTTATATAGACAGGTGTGTTATATAGACAGGTGTGTTATATAGACAGGTGTGTTATATAGACAGGTGTGTTTTATAGACAGGTGTGTTATATAGACAGGTGTGTTATATAGACAGGTGTGTTATATAGACAGGTGTGTTATATAGACAGGTGTGTTATATAGACTGGTGTGTTATATAGACAGGTGTGTTGTATAGACAGGTGTGTTATATAGACTGGTGTGTTGTATAGAGACAGGTGTGTTGTATAGACAGGTGTGTTATATAGACAGGTGTGTTATATAGACAGGTGTGTTATATAGACAGGTGTGTTATATAGACAGGTGTGTTATATAGACAGGTGTGTTATATAGATCCTTCAGGTGTGTTATATAGACAGGTGTGTTATACAGACAGGTGTGTTATATAGACAGGTGTGTTATATAGACAGGTGTGTTATATAGACAGGTGTGTTATATAGACAGGTGTGTTATATAGACTGGTCCTGTTATATAGACAGGTGTGTTGTATAGACAGGTGTGTTATAATAGACAGGTGTGTTATATAGACAGGTGTGTTATATAGACAGGTGTGTTATATAGACAGGTGTGTTATATAGACAGGTGTGTTATATAGACAGGTGTGTTATATAGACAGGTGTGTTATATAGACAGGTGTGTTATATAGACAGGTGTGTTATATAGACAGGTGTGTTATATAGACAGGTGTGTTATATAGACAGGTGTGTTATATAGACAGGTGTGTTATATAGACAGGTGTGTTATATAGACAGGTGTGTTATATAGACAGGTGTGTTATATAGACAGGTGTGTTATATAGACAGGTGTGTTATATAGACAGGTGTGTTATATAGACAGGTGTGTTTTATAGACAGGTGTGTTATATAGACAGGTGTGTTATATAGACAGGTGTGTTATATAGACAGGTGTGTTATATAGACAGGTGTGTTATATAGACAGGTGTGTTATATAGACAGGTGTGTTATATAGACAGGTATGTTATATAGACAGGTGTGTTATATAGACAGGTATGTTATATAGACAGGTGTGTTATATAGACAGGTGTGTTATATAGACAGGTGTGTTATATAGACAGGTGTGTTATATAGACAGGTGTGTTATATAGACAGGTGTGTTATATAGACAGGTGTGTTATATAGACAGGTGTGTTATATAGACAGGTGTGTTATATAGACAGGTGTGTTATATAGACAGGTGTGTTATATAGACAGGTGTGTTATATAGACAGGTGTGTTATATAGACAGGTGTGTTTTATAGACAGGTGTGTTTTATAGACAGGTGTGTTATATAGACAGGTGTGTTATATAGACAGGTGTGTTATATAGACAGGTGTGTGCTTTTCCAAATCATGTCCAATCAATTGAATTTACCAGGTGGACTCCAATCGAGTTGTAGAAGCATCTCAAGGATGATCAATGGAAACAGGATGCACCTGAGCTCAATTTCAAGTCTCATATCAAAGGGCCTGAATACTTATGTAAATAAGTTATTTCTGTTTAACAAATTTGCCAAAAATTCTGTTTTCGCTTTGTCATTATAGGGTATTGTGTGTAGATTGCTGAGGATATTGTTTTACCATTTTAGAATAAGGCTGTACCAAAATGTGGGAAGAGTCAGCGGGGTCTGAATACTTTCCCGAAGGCTCTGGATTTAACTCTATGTTCTCAGGAAGACAGTCAACACTCGGTGTAACCAGTAATAGACTCTCATTCTGAATGATCACACAACGGAGGACAATTTCTTATTGGTCACTGTGACACACGACACCCAACTATAACTAGTAGGTACATTCTCTGCCTGGACAACTGCTGCAGGGCAGTCCAAGGACAACAAGGGACCGACAGACATTCGGAGAGAGGGAGAGAGAGAGAGAGAGAGCCCTCCAGAGAGAGAGAGAGAGACAGAGAGAGAGAGAGACAGAGAATGAGTCTCTCTAGAGACGGGAGAGAGAGACCATGCATTAAGAGTCTCTAGAGAGAGGAGCCCTCCACCATGCATTAATGAGTCTCTCTAGAGAGAGCAGAGAGAGAGAGAGAGAGAGAGAGAGAGCAGCAGAGAGAGAGTCTCTAGAGAGGGGGGAGCCCTCCACCATGCATTAATGAGTCTCTCTAGAGAGAGAGGTTGAGAGACCATGCATTAAGAGAGAGAGAGAGACAGACAGAGAGAGAGGACACTGACTGACTGATCAGCTGTCTGACTCCAAATCCCCCAACACATCTTCTGATCAAGCTGCAGCAGTGACTTCAGGAGAAGAAACTCACACAAAAGGTTTTTTTTGTCGTTGTCTTGTCTCCTGTTCACCACCTGTTGTCCTGTAGTCAGGTGTGTTGTTCTAGAGCTTCATGATGCAGACGATGCAGACCCAGATGATGCAGAACCAGACGATGCAGAGCAAGACGATGCAGAACCAGACGATGCAGAGCCAGACGATGCAGAACCAGACGATGCAGAGCCAGACGATGCAGACATCAGTAGACTATAATAATGGATACACGATGCAGACATCAGTAGACTATAATAATGGATACACGATGCAGATGCAGGAACAGCAGAATAATGACTACACCATCCAGGATGACGAGTGGGACAGAGACCTGCTCCTGGACCCCGCCTGGGAGAAACAGCAGAGAAAGGTTAGATCCTTCACTATTTGGTATATCCTAAAGGTTAGATCCTTCACTGTTTGGTATATGCTACAGGGGTTGCCCTCCAAGGTCAGATCCTTCACTATTTGGTATATCCTAAAGGTTAGATCCTTCACTATTTGGTATATCCTAAAGGTTAGATCCTTCACTATTTGGTATATCCTAAAGGTTAGATCCTTCACTATTTGGTATATCCTAAAGGTCAGATCCTTCACTGTTTGTCTTGTCTGTTCATTCATATGTCCACATTGTGTGAAGGTTTTACTGTCGTCAAGTGAGGAAGAGGAAGAGGAAGTCACTGAATGTCAAAACACAGCAGTAGTAGAAGGGCTGATCAACTCTCCTAGTTACCATGTTATGAATATTTATTATTATTATTATTAATTAATATTTAAGCTATTGCACATAAAAAAAATAAAAAAATAAAACGTTTTAATTCTAGGCCTACAAAGAGAGGTCAGAGGGCAGAGGTCAGAGGGCAGAGGTCAGAGGGCAGAGGTCAGAGGGCAGAGGTCAGAGGGCAGAGGTCAGAGGTCAGAGGGCAGAGGAAGTATTTCCTGACAGTCAATGGGAAGTTGATGTTTTTTTTTAACATGACAGCACTATTAAAAGGCACATAAAATACGGATCACTTTACTGAGAAGAACAACACCAAGTACAGTGTGAGAGACACTATGTGGGCAACGCACCAGGCAGACATGACAGCCAAGACAACAATACCTCCCAGGCAGTCAGGCAGCATAGCAACGACCTGTGCTGCCATACCTTCGATTCGCGTGTTTTATGAGAACTGTCGACAGATGTCTGGTAACACAGAATGTCCTCGAGGCCCGAAGCGGGAACAGAATGGATGCCACATGCTAATTATAACTAAGGACTAAAAGGGGGTTATACAGAGTTGGCTCAGACGATGTCCTTGGTCCTCGGTTGGCACGGGAGAACAGTGTCTGTATGGATCAATACTAACCTGATAGATTATGTTCATTTACATCTACAGACTTGTTTTTTTATTTTTTTTTAAATACAATATAAACCTTAGTTTGTGTATTTACATAATCAAATGTACTTTGTCCACTTCGTCTGCTCTAGAATTCATACCCAGACCAGGTAGCTAATAATCTGTCACTGACCTGTCAAGATACCAGAGACAACCTACTGTACCCCTCAGTATAGAACCATGCATTAATGAGTCTCTCTACAGACGGGTTGCCCTCCACCATGCATTAATGAGTCTCTCTACAGGCGGGTTGCCCTCCACCATGCATTAATGAGTCTCTACAGACGGGTTGCCCTCCACCATGCATTAATGAGTCTCTACAGGCGGGTTGCCCTCCACCATGCATTAATGAGTCTCTCTACAGGCGGGTTGCCCTCCACCATGCATTAATGAGTCTCTACAGACGGGTTGCCCTCCACCATGCATTAATGAGTCTCTACAGACGGGTTGCCCTCCACCATGCATTAATGAGTCTCTACAGACGGGTTGCCCTCCACCATGCATTAATGAGTCTCTCTACAGACGGGTTGCCCTCCACCATGCATTAATGAGTCTCTCTACAGACGGGTTGCCCTCCACCATGCATTAATGAGTCTCTCTACAGACGGGTTGCCCTCCACCATGCATTAATGAGTCTCTCTACAGACGGGTTGCCCTCCACCATGCATTAATGAGTCTCTCTACAGACGGGTTGCCCTCCACCATGCATTAATGAGTCTCTCTACAGACGGGTTGCCCTCCACCATGCATTAATGAGTCTCTCTACAGACGGGTTGCCCTCCACCATGCATTAATGAGTCTCTCTACAGACGGGTTGCCCTCCACCATGCATTAATGAGTCTCTCTACAGACGGGTTGCCCTCCACCATGCATTAATGAGTCTCTACAGACGGGTTGCCCTCCACCATGCATTAATGAGTCTCTCTACAGACGGGTTGCCCTCCACCATGCATTAATGAGTCTCTCTACAGAGTCGGGTTGCCCTCCACCATGCATTAATGAGTCTCTCTACAGACGGGTTGCCCTCCACCATGCATTAATGAGTCTCTACAGACGGGTTGCCCTCCACCATGCATTAATGAGTCTCTCTACAGACGGGTTGCCCTCCACCATGCATTAATGAGTCTCTACAGACGGGTTGCCCTCCACCATGCATTAATGAGTCTCTCTACAGACGGGTTGCCCTCCACCATGCATTAATGAGTCTCTACAGACGGGTTGCCCTCCACCATGCATTAATGAGTCTCTACAGACGGGTTGCCCTCCACCATCCACCATGCATTAATGAGTCTCTACAGACGGGTTGCCCTCCACCATGCATTAATGAGTCTCTCTACAGACGGGTTGCCCTCCACCATGCATTAATGAGTCTCTCTACAGACGGGTTGCCCTCCACCATGCATTAATGAGTCTCTCTACAGACGGGTTGCCCTCCACCATGCATTAATGAGTCTCTCTACAGACGGGTTGCCCTCCACCATGCATTAATGAGTCTCTCTACAGACGGGTTGCCCTCCACCATGCATTAATGAGTCTCTCTACAGACGGGTTGCCCTCCACCATGCATTAATGAGTCTCTCTACAGACGGGTTGCCCTCCACCATGCATTAATGAGTCTCTCTACAGACGGGTTGCCCTCCACCATGCATTAATGAGTCTCTACAGACGGGTTGCCCTCCACCATGCATTAATGAGTCTCTACAGACGGGTTGCCCTCCACCATGCATTAATGAGTCTCTACAGACGGGTTGCCCTCCACCATGCATTAATGAGTCTCTCTACAGACGGGTTGCCCTCCACCATGCATTAATGAGTCTCTCTACAGACGGGTTGCCCTCCACCATGCATTAATGAGTCTCTACAGACGGGTTGCCCTCCACCATGCATTAATGAGTCTCTCTACAGACGGGTTGCCCTCCACCATGCATTAATGAGTCTCTACAGACGGGTTGCCCTCCACCATGCATTAATGAGTCTCTCTACAGACGGGTTGCCCTCCACCATGCATTAATGAGTCTCTCTACAGGCGGGTTGCCCTCCACCATGCATTAATGAGTCTCTACAGGCGGGTTGCCCTCCACCATGCATTAATGAGTCTCTACAGACGGGTTGCCCTCCACCATGCATTAATGAGTCTCTCTACAGACGGGTTGCCCTCCACCATGCATTAATGAGTCTCTCTACAGACAGGTTGCCCTCCACCATGCATTAATGAGTCTCTCTACAGGCGGGTTGCCCTCCACCATGCATTAATGAGTCTCTCTACAGACGGGTTGCCCTCCACCATGCATTAATGAGTCTCTCTACAGACGGGTTGCCCTCCACCATGCATTAATGAGTCTCTCTACAGACGGGTTGCCCTCCACCATGTATTAATGAGTCTCTCTACAGACGGGTTGCCCTCCACCATGCATTAATGAGTCTCTCTACAGACGGGTTGCCCTCCACCATGCATTAATGAGTCTCTCTACAGACGGGTTGCCCTCCACCATGTATCAATGTTCCTGGTGCTGTAGCCCTGAGGCTGGAACTACTGAGACATAAGTGCATTAATAGACTATTAAACATGACATTAAACATGAATGGCAGGGCTTCCTTCCCTGCCTATGGTCCTGCCAGACAGAGACAATAAATATAGCAGTGACCACAGAGAGCATGATAAACCCTGGAGGGGTCGTAACTATGGGGAGCAGCTATGTTAAACCCTGGAGGGGTTCCATTGGAAAGTCTATATTTATTGTAAACATTTACAGAACCATTTGATTTATTTGGCTCAATGAGACTTTGATCTGTCTTCCTGAATGACCATTGAAGTGTCCTTAGTTCACACCTCTGATGTTCTGCATGGTGATGGAGATGGATGCAGCCAGTTTCCCGGGCATGCCGAAGGCCTTGTAACCCAGCTGTTCATAGACCAGCGACCCTCCTTCATTGGCTGTCTTTAGAAGCAAGTGCACAGAGTACAGGGAGAAGATGGACACAGCCACCAGTAGAATTCTGGGGAGCAGCTATGATAAACCCTGGAGGGGTCGTAACTATGGGGAGCAGCTATGATAAACCCTGGAGGGGTCGTAACTATGGGGAGCAGCTATGATAAACCCTGGAGGGGTCGTAACTATGGGGAGCAGCTATGATAAACCCTGGAGGGGTCGTAACTATGGGGAGCAGCTATGATAAACCCTGGAGGGGTCGTAACTATGGGGAGCAGCTATGATAAACCCTGGAGGGGTCGTAACTATGGGGAGCAGCTATGATAAACCCTGGAGGGGTCTTAACTATGGGGAGCAGCTATGATAAACCCTGGAGGGGTCGTAACTATGGGGAGCAGCTATGATAAACCCTGGAGGGGTCGTAACTATGGGGAGCAGCTATGTTAAACCCTGGGGGGGTCTTAACTATGGGGAGAAGCTGTGATAAACCCTGGAGGGGTCTTAACTATGGGGAGCAGCTATGTTAAACCCTGGAGGGGTCTTAACTATGGGGAGCAGCTATGTTAAACCCTGGAGGGGTCTTAACTATGGTGAGCAGCTATGTTAAACCCTGGAGGGGTCTTAACTATGGGGAGCAGCTATGTTAAACCCTGGAGGGGTCGTAACTATGGGGAGCAGCTATGTTAAACCCTGGAGGGGTCTTAACTATTGGGAGCAGCTATGTTAAACCCTGGAGGGGTCTTAACTATGGTGAGCAGCTATGTTAAACCCTGGAGGGGTCTAACTATGGGGAGCAGCTATGTTAAACCCTGGAGGGGTCGTAACTATGGGGAGCAGCTATGATAAACCCTGGAGGGGTCTTAACTATGGGGAGCAGCTATGTTAAACCCTGGAGGGGTCGTAACTATGGGGAGCAGCTATGTTAAACCCTGGAGGGGTCTTAACTATGGGGAGCAGCTATGTTAAACCCTGGAGGGGTCTTAACTATGGGGAGCAGCTATGTTAAACCCTGGAGGGGTTCCATTGGAAAGTCTATAACTATTTACAGAACCATTTGATTTATTTGGCTCAATGAGACTTTGATCTGTCTTCCTGAATGACCATTGAAGTGTCCTTAGTTCTCACCTCCGATGTTCTGCATGGTGATGGAGATGGATGCAGCCAGTTTCCCGGGCATGCCGAAGGCCTTGTAACCCAGCTGTTCATAGACCAGCGACCCTCCTTCATTGGCTGTCTTTAGAAGCAAGTGCACAGAGTACAGGGAGAAGATGGACACAGCCACCAGTAGAATTCTGGGGAGCAGCTATGATAAACCCTGGAGGGGTCGTAACTATGGGGAGCAGCTATGATAAACCCTGGAGGGGTCGTAACTATGGGGAGCAGCTATGATAAACCCTGGAGGGGTCGTAACTATGGGGAGCAGCTATGATAAACCCTGGAGGGGTCGTAACTATGGGGAGCAGCTATGATAAACCCTGGAGGGGTCGTAACTATGGGGAGCAGCTATGATAACCCCTGGAGGGGTCGTAACTATGGGGAGCAGCTATGATAAACCCTGGAGGGGTCGTAACTATGGGGAGCAGCTATGATAAACCCTGGAGGGGTCGTAACTATGGGGAGCAGCTATGATAAACCCTGGAGGGGTCGTAACTATGGGGAGCAGCTATGTGTTAAACCCTGGAGGGTCTTAACTATGGGGAGAAGCTGTGATAAACCCTGGAGGGGTCTTAACTATGGGGAGCAGCTATGTTAAACCCTGGAGGGGTCTTAACTATGGGGAGCAGCTATGTTAAACCCTGGAGGGGTCTTAACTATGGGGAGCAGCTATGTTAAACCCTGGAGGGGTCTTAACTATGGGGAGCAGCTATGTTAAACCCTGGAGGGGTCCAGTAACTATGGGGAGCAGCTATGGTTAAACCCTGGAGGGGTCTTAACTATGGGGAGCAGCTATGTTAAACCCTGGAGGGGTCTTAACTATGGTGAGCAGCTATGTTAAACCCTGGAGGGGTCTTAACTATGGTGAGCAGCTATGTTAAACCCTGGAGGGGTCCAGTAACTATGGGGAGCAGCTATGTTAAACCCTGGAGGGGTCCAGTAACTATGGGGAGCAGCTATGATAAACCCTGGAGGGGTCCAGCTGTAACTATGGGGAGCAGCTATGATAAACCCTGGAGGGGTCTTAACTATGGTGAGCAGCTATGTTAAACCCTGGAGGGGTCGTAACTATGGGGAGCAGCTATGTTAAACCCTGGAGGGGTCGTAACTATGGGGAGCAGCTATGATAAACCCTGGAGGGGTCGTAACTATGGGGAGCAGCTATGATAAACCCTGGAGGGGTCTTAACTATGGGGAGCAGCTATGTTAAACCCTGGAGGTGTCTTAACTATGGGGAGCAGCTATGTTAAACCCTGGAGGGGTCTTAACTATGGTGAGCAGCTATGATAAACCCTGGAGGGGTCGTAACTATGGGGAGCAGCTATGTTAAACCCTGGAGGGGTCGTAACTATGGGGAGCAGCTATGTTAAACCCTGGAGGGGTCGTAACTATGGGGAAAGCACGTCCCCATTACCAGGTCATTGTATTTCAGGATCTGGGTTCTGACCATAGAGACGTATAGTTCTGACAGACTATTTTTGTCCCAACAGTGTCTGTTCAAATGGTGTTGTCCAGTGTCCAAATGCCACCCAATATTCTCTACAGTCCACTACTGTAGACCAGGGCTGGTCAAAAGTAGTGCACTATTATAAGGGAATAGGGTGCCATTTGTTCCTGCTAGCACAACTGTGTTAAGGATTACAGGAGCCTTTATGCATAACAAATGAGCTGGATAACAAACACAATATTGGATTGAATATGGTGTTGTCCAGCTGTCCAATATGGTGTTGTCCAGCTGTCCAATATGGTGTTGTCCAGCTGTCCAATATGGTGTTGTCCAGCTGTCCAATATGGTGTTGTCCAGCTGTCCAATATGGTGCTGTCCAGCTGTCCAATATGGTGTTGTCCAGCTGTCCAATATGGTGTTGTCCAATATGGTGTTGTCCAGCTGTCCAATATGGTGTTGTCCAGCTGTCCAATATGGTGCTTGTCCAGCTGTCCAATATGGTGTTGTCCAGCTGTCCAATATGGTGTTGTCCAGCTGTCCAATATGGTGTTGTCCAGCTGTCCAATATGGTGTTGTCCAGCTGTCCAATATGGTGTTGTCCAGCTGTCCAATATGGTGTTGTCCAATATGGTGTTGTCCAGCTGTCCAATATGGTGCTGTCCAGCTGTCCAATATGGTGCTGTCCAGCTGTCCAATATGGTGTTGTCCAGCTGTCCAATATGGTGCTGTCCAGCTGTCCAATATGGTCCAGCTGTCCAATATGGTGTTGTCCAGCTGTCCAATATGGTGTTGTCCAGCTGTCCAATATGGTGTTGTCCAGCTGTCCAATATGGTGTTGTCCAGCTGTCCAATATGGTGTTGTCCAGCTGTCCAATATGGTGTTGTCCAGCTGTCCAATATGGTGTTGTCCAGCTGTCCAATATGGTGCTGTCCAGCTGTCCAATATGGTGTTGTCCAGCTGTCCAATATGGTGTTGTCCAGCTGTCCAATATGGTGTTGTCCAGCTGTCCAATATGGTGTTGTCCAGCTGTCCAATATGGTGTTGTCCAGCTGTCCAATATGGTGTTGTCCAATATGGTGTTGTCCAGCTGTCCAATATGGTGTTGTCCAGCTGTCCAATATGGTGTTGTCCAGCTGTCCAATATGGTGTTGTCCAGCTGTCCAATATGGTGTTGTCCAGCTGTCCAATATGGTGTTGTCCAGCTGTCCAATATGGTGTTGTCCAGCTGTCCAATATGGTGTTGTCCAGCTGTCCAATATGGTGTTGTCCAGCTGTCCAATATGGTGTTGTCCAGCTGTCCAATATGGTGTTGTCCAATATGGTGTTGTCCAGCTGTCCAATATGGTGTTGTCCAGCTGTCCAATATGGTGTTGTCCAATATGGTGTTGTCCAGCTGTCCAATATGGTGTTGTCCAGCAATATGGTGTTGTCCAATATGGTGTTGTCCAGCTGTCCAATATGGTGTTGTCCAGCTGTCCAATATGGTGTTGTCCAGCTGTCCAATATGGTGTTGTCCAGCTGTCCAATATGGTGTTCCAGCTGTCCAGGTGTTGTCCAGCTCCAATATGGTGTTGTCCAGCTGTCCAATATGGTGTTGTCCAGCTGTCCAAATATGGTGTGTCCAGCTGTCCAATATGGTGTTGTCCAGCTGTCCAATATGGTGTTGTCCAATATGCTGTCCAATATGGTGTTGTCCAGCTGTCCATATGGTGCTGTCCAGCTGTCCAATATGGTGTTGTCCAGCTGTCCAATATGGTGTTGTCCAGCTGTCCAATATGGTGTTGTCCAATATGGTGTTGTCCAGCTGTCCAATATGGTGTTGTCCAGCTGTCCAATATGGTGTTGTCCAATATGGTGTTGTCCAATATGGTGTTGTCCAGCTGTCCAATATGGTGCTGTCCAGCTGTCCAATATGGTGTTGTCCAGCTGTCCAATATGGTGTTGTCCAATATGGTGTTGTCCAGCTGTCCAATATGGTGTTGTCCAGCTGTCCAATATGGTGTTGTCCAGCTGTCCAATATGGTGTTGTCCAGCTGTCCAATATGGTGTTGTCCAATATGGTGCTGTCCAATATGGTGTTGTCCAGCTGTCCAATATGGTGCTGTCCAGCTGTCCAATATGGTGTTGTCCAGCTGTCCAATATGGTGTTGTCCAGCTGTCCAATATGGTGCTGTCCAGCTGTCCAATATGGTGTTGTCCAGCTGTCCAATATGGTGTTGTCCAGCTGTCCAATATGGTGTTGTCCAGCTGTCCAATATGGTGTTGTCCAGCTGTCCAATATGGTGTTGTCCAGCTGTCCAATATGGTGTTGTCCAGCTGTCCAATATGGTGTTGTCCAGCTGTCCAATATGGTGTTGTCCAGCTGTCCAATATGGTGTTGTCCAGCTGTCCAATATGGTGTTGTCCAGCTGTCCAATATGGTGCTGTCCAATATGGTGTTGTCCAGCTGTCCAATATGGTGTTGTCCATATGGTGTTGTCCAAATATGGTGTTGTCCAGCTGTCCAATATGGTGTTGTCCAGCTGTCCAATATGGTGTTGTCCAATATGGTGTTGTCCAGCTGTCCAATATGGTGTTGTCCAGCTGTCCAATATGGTGTTGTCCAGCTGTCCAATATGGTGTTGTCCAGCTGTCCAATATGGTGTTGTCCAGCTGTCCAATATGGTGTTGTCCAGCTGTCCAATATGGTGTTGTCCAGCTGTCCAATATGGTGTTGTCCATATGGTGTTGTCCAGCTGTCCAATATGGTGTTGTCCAGTGTGTCCAATATGGTGTTGTCCAGCTGTCCAATATGGTGTGTCCAGCTGTCCAATATGGTGTTGTCCAATGTCCAATATGGTGTTGTCCAGCTGTCCAATATGGTGTTGTCCAGCTGTCCAATATGGTGTTGTCCAGCTGTCCAATATGGTGTTGTCCAGCTGTCCAATATGGTGTTGTCCAGCTGTCCAATATGGTGTTGTCCAGCTGTCCAATATGGTGTTGTCCAGCTGTCCAATATGGTGTTGTCCAGCTGTCCAATATGGTGTTGTCCAGCTGTCCAATATGGTGTTGTCCAATATGGTGTTGTCCAGCTGTCCAATATGGTGTTGTCCAGCTGTCCAATATGGTGTTGTCCAGCTGTCCAATATGGTGTTGTCCAGCTGTCCAATATGGTGTTGTCCAGCTGTCCAATATGGTGTTGTCCAGCTGTCCAATATGGTGTTGTCCAATATGGTGTTGTCCAGCTGTCCAATATGGTGTTGTCCAATATGGTGTTGTCCAGCTGTCCAATATGGTGTTGTCCAGCTGTCCAATATGGTGTTGTCCAGCTGTCCAATATGGTGTTGTCCAATATGGTGTTGTCCAGCTGTCCAATATGGTGTTGTCCAATATGGTGTTGTCCAGCTGTCCAATATGGTGTTGTCCAATATGGTGTTGTCCAGCTGTCCAATATGGTGTTGTCCAATATGGTGTTGTCCAGCTGTCCAATATGGTGTTGTCCAATATGGTGTTGTCCAGCTGTCCAATATGGTGTTGTCCAATATGGTGTTGTCCAGCTGTCCAATATGGTGTTGTCCAATATGGTGTTGTCCAGCTGTCCAATATGGTGTTGTCCAAATATGGTGTTGTCCAATATGGTGTTGTCCAGCTGTCCAGCGCACCAGGCAGTGAGACAGAGACATTATATTTAAATAAGCAGGTATTCTAAACTAGACTCACAGCTAGGGCACACGGACTCCCTCTCGGGGTCAGGTCTAAACCCCTTCATTTCCTGTTTTACAGCCTCAGACTCCCTCTCGGGGTCAGGCCTGAACCCCTTCATTTCCTGTTTTACAGCCTCAGACTCCCTCTCGGGGTCAGGCCTGAACCCCTTCATTTCCTGTTTTACAGCCTCAGAGTCCCTTTACGGCCGCGCTCGGCAACTCCATCTGAGAACTGAGCCATCACTCAGGAACACCACAGGAGACAAGAAGGGGAGGTTTATAGTGCCGTTTGAGATGCGGTTTAGTACCTGGTCACATTCCCTCCCATTCGTTCCCAACCGTCCTTCTGGACTTGAGAATTTTACACAAACATGAAAACATTTGTTATGAAGTTTATTCTCTGATTCCTGTTAAGTTGACAGTCTGCCACGGTGTCACTGCCCCCATAGTGACGCAGTCCTATTGAACCAACAGGGGGCGCTATAGTTCTACCATTGACTCATATGACTTGACTGTACGGTATATTGGGGGCTGACATATGGAATTGTTTTAAGATGGTCATCCCTATTAATCTGACATGTGGAATTGTTTTAAGAGCGTCCTCCTTCCTACTAATCTGACACATGGAATTGTTTTAAGAGCGTCCTCCTTCCTACTTATCTGACACATGGAATTGTTTTAAGAGCGTCCTCCTTCCTACTAATCTGACACATGGAATTGTTTTAAGAGCGTCCTCCTTCCTACTTATCTGACACATGGAATTGTTTTAAGAGCGTCCTTCTTCCTACTAATCTGACACATGGAATTGTTTTAAGAGCGTCCTCCTTCCTTCCACATGGAATTGTTTTAAGAGCTTATAATCTGACACATGGAATTGTTTTAAGAGCGTTCTTCTTCCTACTAATCTGACACATGGAATTGTTTTAAGAGCGTCCTCCTTCCTACTTATCTGACACATGGAATTGTTTTAAGAGCGTCCTCCTTCCTACTTATCTGACACATGGAATTGTTTTAAGAGCGTCCTCCTTCCTACTAATCTGACACATGGAATTGTTTTAAGAGGGTCCTCCCTCCTACTAATCTGACATATGGAATTGTTTTAAGATGGTCCTACCATGGATCATTTAGCTGTATGATTTGGAATTTTAGGACCTCTGTAGGTCAAAAAATACAAATAAAATATAAAATATTGAATTTGGCCTTTACCACTATAGCCCATAGAAACACATTGATTAACACATTAATAAATAGCAAAACAGGCAGTAAAAAATGAATAATAAGAACTAAGGTTTTGAGGCCTCCTTAGTGGCGTAGTGGTCTAAGTAGTAGTGGTCTAAGGCACTGCATCACAGTGCTGGCTGTGCCACTAGAGATTCTGGGTTCGAGTCCAGGCTCTGTCTCAGTGGTCTAAGGCTGTGCCACTAGAGATTCTGGGTTCGAGTCCAGGCTCTGTAGCAGCCAGCCGCGACTGGGACGGTCCATGGGGCGGCGCACAATTGACCCAGCGCCGTCCGGGTTACGGGAGGGTTTGACCGGCAGGGATGTTCTTTTCCCATCGTGCACTAGCGACTCCTGTGGCGTCCCGGGTGCAGTGCACGCTGACACGGTCACCAGGTGTACAGTGTTTTCTCTGACACATTTGGTGCGGCTGGCTTCCCGGGTTAAGTGGGCCTTGTGTCAAGAAGCAGTGCGACTTGGTTGGGTCGTGTTTCTGAGGATGCACGGCTCTCAACCTTCGCCTCTCCCGAGTCCGTACGGAAGTTGCAGCGATGAGACAAGACTGTAGCTACCAATATGGGGAGAAGAAAGGGGTCAAAAAATAAATAATAATTAACAAGGTTTTGAAGTGTCTGTCCTCCGAGGAGAGAAAGCTCTGGAAATATTGACGTTTTTTGGGACACATACAGTCAGGTCCATAAATATTTGGACCTTGACCAAATTATTATAATTATAGCTGTCTACCACAGCATATTGGAGTGGACATTGACCAAGTTATTATAATTATAGCTGTTTACCACAGCATATTGCAGTGGACATTGAATCATGAATATGAGCAGGAAGTGCTTTTAGCTTTAACTTGAGGTTATTTACATCGAGATCGGGTGAAAGGTCGTAGGAATCACATCACATGTAATATGTGCCCCCCCCCCTTTTAAAGGGACCAAAAGTAATTGGACAATTGCCTGCTCAGGTGTTCCATGGCCAGGTGTGTTCTTCCCTCATTAGTTCATTTACAGGTAAAAGGTCACGTGTGACATTTGCATTGGGAATCTGTTGCTGTTTAACCTTTAATATGAAGTCCAGAGAGCCGTCACTGCCAGTGAAGCAAGACATTACTGGGCTGAAAAAAATCAAAAACAAACCCCTCAGAGAGACAGCAAAAACACGAGGTCCAAATCAACTATTTGGTACATTCTTTAATAAACAGAAAGAACAAACTGGTGAGCTCAGGAACCAAAAGGCCCAGAAGAGAAACGGAAAACAACTGTGGTGGATGACAGAATCATTCTTTCCATGGAGAAGAAAAACCCCTTTTTCACAACAGTCGTCCAGATCAAGAACAGCCTCCAGGAGGCTGGCGTATCTGTGTCAAAGTCAACAACCAAGAGAAGACTTCAACAGAGTAAAGACAGACGGTTTACCACAAGACTGCAAACCTCAAAAACAGGAAGACCACATTAGAGTTTGCCATAACAACATGTAAAAAATCATTTCAAAAGCCTGTACAGTTCTGGAACAACATCCTGATGAGAGATGAGACAAAGATCAACTTGTACCAGAACGATAGGAAGAGAAGAGAATGGAGAAGCATAACACCTCCTCTGTGAAGCATGGAGGAGTAAATACAGAGGGTTTACCAGAACGATGGGAAGAGAAGAGAATGGAGAAGCATAACACCTCCTCTGTGAAGCATGGAGGAGTAAATACAGAGGGTTTACCAGAACGATGGGAAGAGAAGAGAATGGAGAAGCATAACACCTCCTCTGTGAAGCATGGAGGAGTAAATACAGAGGGTTTACCAGAACGATGGGAAGAGAAGAGAATGGAGAAGCATAACACCTCCTCTGTGAAGCATGGAGGAGTAAATACAGAGGGTTTACCAGAACGATGGGAAGAGAAGAGAATGGAGAAGCATAACACCTCCTCGGTGAAGCATGGAGGAGTAAATACAGAGGGTTTACCAGAACTATGGGAAGAGAAGAGAATGGAGAAGCATAACACCTCCTCTGTGAAGCATGGAGGAGTAAATACAGAGGGTTTACCAGAACGATGGGAAGAGAAGAGAATGGAGAAGCATAACACCTCTTCTGTGAAGCATGGAGGAGGTGGTGTTATGGCATGGGCGGCTGCCGAGGGAACTGGTTCCCTTGTAGCATGGAGGTGGTGGTGTTATGGCATGGGCGACTGCCGAGGGAACTGGTTCCCTTGTAGCATGGAGGAGGTGGTGTTATGGCATGGGCGACTGCCGAGGGAACTGGTTCCCTTGTATTTAGTGATGATGTGACTGCTGATAAAAAAACAGCACTATGAATTCTGAAGTGTTAATGTTATTATCTGCTCAGATTCAGCCAAATGCTTCAAAACTCATTGGACGGCGCTTCACAGTGCAGATGGACATTGACCCCGAAGCAATACTGTGAAAGCAAACCAATCCTTGTATAAGGCACCACAGTATCTCTACTTGCACATTCATCTTCTGCACATTCTACCATTCCAGTGTTTTAATTGCTATATTGTAATTACTTGGCCACCATGAACCTATTTATTGCCTTACCTCTCTTATCCTTCCTCATGTACACATGCTGTATATAGATTTTCTACTGTATTATTGACTGTATGTTTGTTTTACTCCATGTGTAACTCTGTGTTGTTGTTTGTGTCGAACTGCTTTGCTTCATCTTGACCAGGTCGCAGTTGTAAATGAGAACTTGTTCTCAACTAGCCTACCTGGTTAAATAAAGGTGTTCTCAACTGGCCTACCTGGTTAAATAAAGGTGTTCTCAACTAGCCTACCTGGTTAAATAAAGGTGTTCTCAACTAGCCTACCTGGTTAAATAAAGGTGTTCTCAACTGGCCTACCTGGTTAAATAAAGGTGTTCTCAACTAGCCTACCTGGTTAAATAAAGGTGTTCTCAACTAGCCTACCTGGTTAAATAAAGGTGTTCTCAACTGGCCTACCTGGTTAAATAAAGGTGTTCTCAACTAGCCTACCAGGTTAAATAAAGGTGTTCTCAACTGGCCTACCTGGTTAAATAAAGGTGTTCTCAACTAGCCTACCAGGTTAAATAAAGGTGTTCTCAACTAGCCTACCAGGTTAAATAAAGGTGTTCTCAACTAGCCTACCTGGTTAAATAAAGGTGTTCTCAACTAGCCTACCAGGTTAAATAAAGGTGTTCTCAACTGGCCTACCTGGTTAAATAAAGGTGTTCTCAACTGGCCTACCTGGTTAAATAAAGGTGTTCTCAACTAGCCTACCAGGTTAAATAAAGGTATTCTCAACTAGCCTACCTGGTTAAATAAAGGTGTTCTCAACTAGCCTACCAGGTTAAATAAAGGTGTTCTCAACTAGCCTACCTGGTTAAATAAAGGTGTTCTCAACTAGCCTACCAGGTTAAATAAAGGTGTTCTCAACTGGCCTACCAGGTTACTGATGGATTTTGATGGGGATTGTCACGGATCAATCCGGAACTTTCATTACGCACACCTGTCCCCTACAACCGCTGATTAGTACTTGTATAAGTGTGCCCTTTGGTTTCCCTTGTCTGTCCATTATTGTTCCAATGTCCGTTGGTGCGTGTGAGTGCCTGTGCTGTGTGTTTCTGGGCTTTCGTGTCCTCGTGGATTGCGTCGATGATTACGGGTCTCGTCCCGTAGTGTTAATCATTGTGTGTTATTTATTTATCCTCGCTCTTTTGTTTTGGGATTTCTACCCTGTGTTTTGTTTTACGTGTCTGTTTGGTCTTCGCCCCCCGTGTCTTTATAAAAAAAAAACTTAATACGCATTCCTGCGCCTGTCTCCCGAATCTCTTCATACCAACGTGACAGGGATTGTCTTTTCTTTTTTAAATTAGATTCACACACTGGTGCGTCAATAGACTCTTAATCAGACTATTCCAGTACTGAGTAGGTATTTACTGTTGCTAGTTTCCCTTGTACTAGGAAACATATGGGACTACAGGTAGCCTAGTGGTTAGAGTGGAGGGACTACAGGTAGCCTAGTGGTTAGAGTGGAGGGACTACAGGTAGCCTAGTGGTTAGAGTGGAGGGACTACAGGTAGCCTAGTGGTTAGAGTGGAGGGACGACAGGTAGCCTAGTGGTTAGAGTGGAGGGACTACAGGTAGCCTAGTGGTTAGAGTGGAGGGACTACAGGTAGCCTAGTGGTTAGAGTGGAGGGACTACAGGTAGCCTAGTGGTTAGAGTGGAGGGACGACAGGTAGCCTAGTGGTTAGAGTGGAGGGACGACAGGTAGCCTAGTGGTTAGAGTGGAGGGACTACAGGTAGCCTAGTGGTTAGAGTGGAGGGACGACAGGTAGCCTAGTGGTTAGAGTGGAGGGACGACAGGTAGCCTAGTGGTTAGAGTGGAGGGACGACAGGTAGCCTAGTGGTTAGAGTGGAGGGACTACAGGTAGCCTAGTGGTTAGAGTGGAGGGACTACAGGTAGCCTAGTGGTTAGAGTGGAGGGACGACAGGTAGCCTAGTGGTTAGAGTGGAGGGACGGCAGGTAGCCTAGTGGTTAGAGTGGAGGGACTACAGGTAGCCTAGTGGTTAGAGTGGAGGGACTACAGGTAGCCTAGTGGTTAGAGTGGAGGGACGACAGGTAGCCTAGTGGTTAGAGTGGAGGGACGACAGGTAGCCTAGTGGTTAGAGTGGAGGGACTACAGGTAGCCTAGTGGTTAGAGTGGAGGGACGACAGGTAGCCTAGTGGTTAGAGTGGAGGGACGGCAGGTAGCCTAGTGGTTAGAGTGGAGGGACGACAGGTAGCCTAGTGGTTAGAGTGGAGGGACGACAGGTAGCCTAGTGGTTAGAGTGGAGGGACGGCAGGTAGCCTAGTGGTGGGGCCTGTAACCGAAAGGTTGCTGGATCGAATCCCCCGAGCTGACAAGGTAAAAATCTGTCATTCTGCCACTGAACAAGGCAGTTTACCCACTGTTCCCCTGAACAAGGCAGTTTACAGAACAGACCTTGTGAATAACACTGTGCCGCGGACACAGGCAGAGAGGGAGACATGCCAGAGGGAGAACAGACCTTGTGGATTACACCGTGCCGCGGACACAGGCAGAGAGGGAAAACAGACCTTGTGAATTACACTGTGCCGCGGACACAGGCAGAGAGGGAGACATGCCAGAGGGAGAACAGACCTTGTGAATTACACTGTGCCGCGGACACAGGCAGAGAGGGAGACATGCCAGAGGGAGAACAGACCTTGTGAATTACACTGTGCCGCGGACACAGGCAGAGAGGGAGACATGCCAGAGGGAGAACAGACCTTGTCACTCCTGGCAGAGGGTTATGGGAACGGACTGTATTGGTTTTCAGGAGGGTCCAAAATCAGCCTCAATGCTCTCTCTACCCTCTCTATGACTACAGGTTATAACTACAGGTTATAACAGGAAAACACTGCTCTCTACCCTCTCTATAACTACAGGTTATAACAGAAAAACACTGCTCTCTACCCTCTCTATAACTACAGGTTATAACAGGAAAACACTGCTCTCTACCCTCTCTATAACTACAGGTTATAACTACAGGTTATAACAGGAAAACACTGCTCTCTCTACCCTCTCTATAACTACAGGTTATAACAGGAAAACACTGCTCTCTCTACCCTCTCTATAACTACAGGTTATAACAGGAAAACACTGCTCTCTCTACCCTCTCTATAACTACAGGTTATAACAGGAAAACACTGCTCTCTCTACCCTCTCTATGACTACAGGTTATAACTACAGGTTATAACAGGAAAACACTGCTCTCTACCCTCTCTATAACTACAGGTTATAACTACAGGTTATAACAGGAAAACACTGCTCTCTACCCTCTCTATAACTACAGGTTATAACAGGAAAACACTGTTCTCTACCCTCTCTATAACTACAGGTTATAACAGGAAAACACTGCTCTCTACCCTCTCTATAACTACAGGTTATAACTACAGGTTATAACAGGAAAACACTGCTCTCTACCCTCTCTATAACTTACAGGTTATAACTACAGGTTATAACAGGAAAACACTGCTCTCTACCCTCTCTATGAATATAGGTTATAACTACAGGTTATAACTACAGGTTATAACAGGAAAACACAGCTTTATACAGAGGATGGATAAAGATAACCCCCAAGCACTTTTCTTCCCAGAGCTCAAAGCCATCCCTCCGTGCCATGTATGTTGTCTGGTAAATGATACCCCAATAACGCTCTCTGACCACCGATTCATGGGTCTGAACGAGCGGCCAGCTGTCTGTGTGTAACCGATGTGAAACGGCTAGCTAGTTAGCGGTGGTGGGCGCTAATAGCGTTTCAATCGGGTGACGTCACTCGCTCTGAGACCTAGAAGTAGTTGTTCCCTTTTGCTCTGCAAGGGCCGCGGGCGTTTTGTTGTGGCGAGATGGGCAACGATGCTTCGTGGGTGTCAGTTGTTGATGTGTGCAGAGGGTCCCCGGTTCGAGCCCCGGTCGGGGCGAGGTCTACGGACGAAAGTTAAACCTGGTTACATGTGCAACCGAGGCCCTTCCCAGTGTACTGTACACGGTAAAGTGTTGACAGAGATCGCTTTGTTTACAGACAAAACGCCAAGACACGTGAAAGAGTCAGACACAAGGACTAACCTGTGTTGATTGAACTCGTTGTTGAGCCGTACGTCTGTTGTGCTCAGACTTTCACAGCCTGGTGCAACTCTCACCTGAGGAAGGCTGGGACTGGGATTGAGAACATCGAGGAGGACTTCAGGAACGGACTGAAACTCATGCTGCTGCTTGAAGTCATTTCTGGTGAGTGTGTGTGTGTGTGTGTGTGTGTGTGTGTGTGTGTGTGTGTGTGTGTGTGTGTGTGTGTGTGTGTGTGTGTGTGTGTGTGTGTGTGTGTGTGTGTGTGTGTGTGTGTGTGTGTGTGTGTGTGTGTGTGTGTGTGTCTGTGCGTGTCTGTGCGTGTGTCTGTGCGTGTGTGTGCGTGTGTGTGCGTGTGTGTGCGTGATGTTATTCTGTGGTGTGTGTGTGATAGTTATTCTGAAAGGTGTGCCCGAAAGACTTCCCATGTCGTCAAGGTGAAAGACTTCGCATGTCTCCTCTTCCTCAGGTGAAAGACTTCCCATGTCTCCTCTTCCTCAGGTGAAAGACTTCCCATGTCTCCTCTTCCTCAGGTGAAAGACTTCCCATGTCTCCTCTTCCTCAGGTGAAAGACTTCCCATGTCTCCTCTTCCTCAGGTGAAAGACTTCCCATGTCTCCTCTTCCTCAGGTGAAAGACTTCCCATGTCTCCTCTTCCTCAGGTGAAAGACTTCCCATGTCTCCTCTTCCTCAGGTGAAAGACTTCCATGTCTCCTCTTCCTCAGGTGAAAGACATGTCTCCTCTTCCTCAGGTGAAAGACTTCCCATGTCTCCTCTTCCTCAGGTGAAAGACTTCCCATGTCTCCTCTTCCTCAGGTGAAAGACTTCCCATGTCTCCTCTTCCTCAGGTGAAAGACTTCCCATGTCTCCTCTTCCTCAGGTGAAAGACTTCCCATGTCTCCTCTTCCTCAGGTGAAAGACTTCCCATGTCTCCTCTTCCTCAGGTGAAAGACTTCCCAAACCAGACCTCAGGTGAAAGACTTCCCATGTCTCCTCCACAGGTGAAAGATAAACCAGACGTCAACACAAGATAGCCAAGCTCTGGAGTACATCACCAGCAAAGGATTCAAGCTCTCCATTGGAGCTGAAGGTACATTATAGATCTATTTCACCAGCTGAAGGTACATTATAGATCTATTTCACCACAGCTGAAGGTATGTTATAGATCTATTTCACCACAGAAGGTACATTATAGATCTATTTCACCACAGCTGAAGGTACATTATAGATCTATTTCACCACAGCTGAAGGTACATTATTATAAGGTATGTTATCTATTTCACCACAGCTGAAGGTACATTATCTATTTCACCACAGATCTATTTCACCACAGCTGAAGGTACATTATAGATCTATTTCACCACAGCTGAAGGTACATTATAGATCTATTTCAACACAGCTGAAGGTACATTATAGATCTATTTCACCACAGCTGAAGGTATATTATAGATCTATTTCACCACAGCTGAAGGTATGTTATAGATCTATTTCACCACAGCTGAAGGTATATTATAGATCTATTTCACCACAGCTGAAGGTACATTATAGATCTATTTCACCACAGCTGAAGGTACATTATAGATCTATTTCACCACAGCTGAAGGTACATTATAGATCTATTTCACCACAGCTGAAGGTATGTTATAGATCTATTTCACCACAGCTGAAGGTATATTATAGATCTATTTCACCACAGCTGAAGGTACATTATAGATCTATTTCACCACAGCTGAAGGTACTATTTCATAGATCTATTTCACCACAGCTGAAGGTATGTTATAGATCTATTTCACCACAGCTGAAGGTAAGATCTATTTCACCACAGTGAAGGTATATTATAGATCTAAGGTTTCACCACAGCTGAAGGTACATTATAGATCTATTTCACCACAGCTGAAGGTACATTATAGATCTATTTCACCACAGCTGAAGGTACATTATAGATCTATTTCACCACAGCTGAAGGTACATTATAGATCTATTTCACCACAGCTGAAGGTATATTATAGATCTATTTCACCACAGCTGAAGGTACATTATAGATCTATTTCACCACAGCTGAAGGTACATTATAATTTTCTGAAGGTACAGTCCACAGAAACACTATTTCAGTAAGGTATTTATAGATCTATTTCAGTATACTTATAATTTTCAATCTGCAAAAAATCTGCAAAAACACGACAGTAATTACCATAGTGTATACTACAGTTTTCTTTTATTTATTCTCCGTTAACTGTAAGTACTACCTAATACTACAGCAAATACTATAGTATACTGTGGAATAAATACTATAGTATTCACTGCAGGGTTTTTGTGGACTTTAGGACTTCAGTATTTGGATTTGATTGTCTAATTGTATGTTGAAGTACTGCACTGTTAAAAAACAATATATATATTTTTTTACTTGAAAATCAATCTGTAGATTTTCCTAATTCCATTTTGTGCCAGGATGTAAAACGTCTGTTTTGGTAGATGTGTGAACATATCAGAATACTGAAACTTACAAAATACCTGAAAATGATTTACTTACAAAATACCTGCTGTTAACTTTAAAATGATTTACTTACAAAATACCTGCTGTTAACTTTAAAATGATTTACTTACAAAATACCTGCTGTTAACTTTAAAATGATTTACTTACAAAATACCTGCTGTTAACTTTAAAATGATTTACTTACAAAATACCTGCTGTTAACTTTAAAATGATTTACCCAAAGAGAGTATAAAGAAGATTTTCAGTGCTTGTTACTTTTTAGTCCGCAAAAACACTACAGTGAATACTATAGTATTTATACCACAGTATACTATAGTATTTACACCACAGTATACTATAGTATTTATACCACAATATACTATACTATTTACACCACAGTATACTATAGTATTTACACCACAGTATACTATAGTATTTAATACCACAGTATATTATAGTATTTACACCACAGTATACTATAGTATTTATACCACAGTATACTATAGTAGTTATACCATGGTATACTATAGTATTTACACCACAGTATACTATAGTATTTATACCATGGTATACTATAGTATTTATACCACAGTATACTATAGTATTTATACCACAGTATACTATACTATTTACATCACAGTATACTATAGTATTTACACCACAGTATACTATAGTATTTACACCACTGTATACTATAGTATTTACACCACAGTATACTATAGGTTTTATACCATGGTATACTATAGTATTTACACCACAGTATACTATTATTTATACCACAGTATATTATAGTATTTTTATACTATAGTATTTAAACATGGTATACTATAGTATTTACACCACCATACTACAGTATTTATACCACAGTATACTATAGTATTTATACCACAGTATACTATAGTATTTATACCACAGTATACTATAGTATTTACACCACAGTATACTATAGTATTTATACCACAGTATACTATAGTATTTATACCACAGTATACTATAGTATTTATACCACAGTATACTATAGTATTTACACCACAGTATACTATAGTATTTATACCACAGTATACTATAGTATTTATACCACAGTATACTATAGTATTTATACCACAGTATACTATATATTTATACCACAGTATTCTATAGTATTTATACCACAGTATTCTATAGTATTTATACCACAGTATTCTATAGTATTTATACCACAGTATTCTATAGTATTTATACCACAGTATTTAGTATTTACACCACAGTATTCTATAGTATTTATACCACAGTATTCTATAGTATTTACACCACAGTATACTATAGTATTTATACCACAGTATATCTATAGTATTTATACCACAGTATTCTATAGTATTTATACCACAGTAGTCTATAGTATTTACACCACAGTATACTACAGTATTTATACCACAGTATATTATAGTATTTATACCATGGTATACTATAGTATTTATACCACAGTATACTATAGTATTTACACCACAGTATACTATAGGTTTTATACCATGCTATACTATAGTATTTACACCACAGTATACTACAGTATTTATACCACAGTATATTATAGTATTTATACCACAGTATACTATAGTATTTATACCATGGTATACTATAGTATTTACACCACAGTATACTACAGTATTTACACCACAGTATACTATAGTATTTATACCATGGTATACTATATTATTTATACCACAGTATACTATAGTATTTATACCACAGTATACTATAGTATTTACACCACAGTATACTATAGTATTTATACCACAGTATAATATAGTATTTACACCACAGTATACTATAGTATTTACACCACAGTATACTATAGGTTTTATACCATGGTATACTATAGTATTTATACCACAGTATACTATAGTATTTATACCACAGTATATTATAGTATTTATACCACAGTATACTATAGTATTTATACCACAGTATTCTATAGTATTTATACCACAGTATAGTATTTACTATAGTATTTATACCACAGTATACTATAGTATTTATACCACAGTATTCTATAGTATTTATACCACAGTATTCTATAGTATTTATACCACAGTATTCTATAGTATTTATACCACAGTATTCTATAGTATTTATACCACAGTATTCTATAGTATTTATACCACAGTATTCTATAGTATTTATACCACAGTATTCTATAGTATTTATACCACAGTATTCTATAGTATTTATACCACAGTATTCTATAGTATTTATACCACAGTATTCTATAGTATTTATACCACAGTATTCTATAGTATTTATACCACAGTATTCTATAGTATTTATACCACAGTATACTATAGTATTTATACCACAGTATACTATAGTATTTATACCACAGTATACTATAGTATTTATACCACAGTATTCTATAGTATTTATACCACAGTATACTATAGTATTTACACCACAGTATACTATAGTATTTATACCACAGTATTCTATAGTATTTATACCACAGTATACTATAGTATTTATACCACAGTATTCTATAGTATTTATACCACAGTATTCTATAGTATTTATACCACAGTATTCTATAGTATTTATACCACAGTATTCTATAGTATTTATACCACAGTATACTATAGTATTTATACCACAGTATACTATAGCATTTGTTTAATGTGTGCTCTGTGTGTCATTTAACATTGCATGTAGTTTGTATTCCAGTATATTATATCGACCATCCAATAAGACAAACTTACTGGAGGAATAGAGAACACAGGGACCTGGTTGAGAAAGACCGGGACGTCTCCATGACGACTGCATTACTGACCTGTTTCTCCTGCAGAGATTGTGGACGGCAACATTAAGATGACTCTGGGAATGATCTGGACCATCATTCTGCGCTTCGCCATCCAGGACATCTCAGTGGAAGGTTAGTTAATATAGTCATGTAGTTATAGTGTATAGTATGTTATCTCAGTGGAAGGTTAGATAATATAGTCATGTAGTTATAGTGTATAGTATGTTATCTCCATGGTTAGTTAATATAGTCATGTAGTTATAGTGTATAGTATGTTATCTCAGTGGAAGGTTAGATAATATAGTCATGTAGTTATAGTGTATAGTATGTTATCTCAGTGGAAGGTTAGATAATATAGTCATGTAGTTATAGTGTATAGTATGTTATCTCAGTGGAAGGTTAGTTAATATAGTCATGTAGTTATAGTGTATAGTATGTTATCTCCAAGGTTAGATAATATAGTCATGTAGTTATAGTGTATAGTATGTTATCTCCAAGGTTAGTTAATATAGTCATGTAGTTATAGTGTATAGTATGTTATCTCCAAGGTTAGATAATATAGTCATGTAGTTATAGTGTATAGTATGTTATCTCAGTGGAAGGTTAGATAATATAGTCATGTAGTTATAGTGTATAGTATGTTATCTCAGATAATATAGTCATGTAGTTATAGTGTATAGTATGTTATCTCAGTGGAAGGTTAGTTAATATAGTCATGTAGTTATAGTGTATAGTATGTTATCTCCAAGGTTAGTTAATATAGTCATGTAGTTATAGTGTATAGTATGTTATCTCAGTGGAAGGTTAGATAATATAGTCATGTAGTTATAGTGTATAGTATGTTATCTCCAAGGTTAGATAATATAGTCATGTAGTTATAGTGTATAGTATGTTATCTCCAAGGTTAGTTAATATAGTCATGTAGTTATAGTGTATAGTATGTTATCTCCAAGGTTAGATAATATAGTCATGTAGTTATAGTGTATAGTATGTTATCTCCAAGGTTAGTTAATATAGTCATGTAGTTATAGTGTATAGTATGTTATCTCCAAGGTTAGAAGGTTAGATAATATAGTCATGTAGTTATAGTGTATAGTATGTTATCTCAGTGGAAGGTTAGTTAATATAGTCATGTAGTTATAGTGTATAGTATGTTATCTCCAAGGTTAGATAATATAGTCATGTAGTTATAGTGTATAGTATGTTATCTCCAAGGTTAGTTAATATAGTCATGTAGTTATAGTGTATAGTATGTTATCTCAGTGGAAGGTTAGATAATATAGTCATGTAGTTATAGTGTATAGTATGTTATCTCCAAGGTTAGTTAATATAGTCATGTAGTTATAGTGTATAGTATGTTATCTCCAAGGTTAGTTAATATAGTCATGTAGTTATAGTGTATAGTATGTTATCTCCAAGGTTAGTTAATATAGTCATGTAGTTATAGTGTATAGTATGTTATCTCAGTGGAAGGTTAGATAATATAGTCATGTAGTTATAGTGTATAGTATGTTATCTCCAAGGTTAGTTAATATAGTCATGTAGTTATAGTGTATAGTATGTTATCTCAGTGGAAGGTTAGATAATATAGTCATGTAGTTATAGTGTATAGTATGTTATCTCAGTGGAAGGTTAGTTAATATAGTCATGTAGTTATAGTGTATAGTATGTTATCTCCAAGGTTAGTTAATATAGTCATGTAGTTATAGTGTATAGTATGTTATCTCCAAGGTTAGTTAATATAGTCATGTAGTTATAGTGTATAGTATGTTATCTCAGTGGAAGGTTAGATAATATAGTCATGTAGTTATAGTGTATAGTATGTTATCTCAGTTAGGTCAAGGTTAGTTAATATAGTCATGTAGTTATAGTGTATAGTATGTTATCTCCAAGGTTAGTTAATATAGTCATGTAGTTATAGTGTATAGTATGTTATCTCCAAGGTTAGTTAATATAGTCATGTAGTTATAGTGTATAGTATGTTATCTCCAGTGGAAGGTTAGATAATATAGTCATGTAGTTATAGTGTATAGTATGTTATCTCAGTGGAAGGTTAGATAATATAGTCATGTAGTTATAGTGTATAGTATGTTATCTCCAAGGTTAGTTAATATAGTCATGTAGTTATAGTGTATAGTATGTTATCTCCAAGGTTAGATAATATAGTCATGTAGTTATAGTGTATAGTATGTTATCTCAGTGGAAGGTTAGATAATATAGTCATGTAGTTATAGTGTATAGTATGTTATCTCCAAGGTTAGTTAATATAGTCATGTAGTTATAGTGTATAGTATGTTATCTCCAAGGTTAGATAATATAGTCATGTAGTTATAGTGTATAGTATGTTATCTCCAAGGTTAGATAATATAGTCATGTAGTTATAGTGTATAGTATGTTATCTCCAAGGTTAGATAATATAGTCATGTAGTTATAGTGTATAGTATGTTATCTCCAAGGTTAGATAATATAGTCATGTAGTTATAGTGTATAGTATGTTATCTCCAAGGTTAGTTA
>NW_025745403.1:87500-97500 GCF_021184085.1 Oncorhynchus gorbuscha | reverse complement strand
TCTGGGATATTAGAACACCTGGTTGGTACCATCTGGGATATTAGAACACCTGGTTGGGTACCATCTGGGATATTAGAACACCTGGTTGGTACCATCTGGGATATTAGAACACCTGGTTGGTATCATCTGGGATATTAGAACACCTGGTTTGTACCATCTGGGATATTAGAACACCTGGTTGGTACCATCTGGGATATTAGAACACCTGGTTGGTACCATCTGGGATATTAGAACACCTGGTTGGTACCATCTGGGATATTAGAACACCTGGTTGGTACCATCTGGGATATTAGAACACCTGGTTGGTACCATCTGGGATATTGGGAATTAGAACACCTGGTTGGTATCATCTGGGATATTAGAACACCTGGTTGGTATCATCTGGGATATTAGAACACCTGGTTGGTACCACCTGGTACTTCAAGGAACAGTGTCTAGGACCAAGGCCGAAGGTCTACTAATGAATTGTATGTCTCCTGGAGTTGCCATGTTGAATGTTGAAACTGTTTACATGTTCTAGCCTGTATTGAGTTACACGGTAATAGTATGATGGATGATGAGTTGAAGACAGTGTGGATGAATATGTTAGTTAAACAGTGTTTTTATGTGTCTCGTTATGATGTCTTCTAACCAGGATGACCCTCTGGGTAATATGAACCTGGCCTTTGATGTGGCAGAGAAATACCTGGACATCCCCAAGATGTTGGACGCTGAAGGTAAATATTTTAGATCAGGGGTCTCCAACCTTTTTTAGTATGAGAGCTACTTTTTTTTTTTATCAAACATTTGGCATTTCGCTACTATTTTTTTCCACCAGGAAACTCTTCCCCAAGTCCTTCATGAGCAAGAGAAAGTAGTGCGATATGTTTTCTGTCAATATACCTGCTAAAATAAAGGTTAATCTTTAAAGGAGGCCCTATAAAATCTGTGATTTTGGCCCTATAAAATCTGTGATTTTGGACCTCTAAAATCTGTGATTTTGGCCCTATAAAATCTGAGATTTTAGCCTATAAAATCTGTGATTTTGGCCCTATAAAATCTGTGATTTTGGCCCTATAAAATCTGTGATTTTGGCCCTATAAAATCTGTGATTTTGGACCTCTAAAATCTGTGATTTTGGCCCTATAAAATCTGTGATTCTGGCCCTATAAAATCGGTGATTTTGGACCTATAAAATCTGTGATTTTGTCCCTATAAAATCTGTGATTTTGGACCTATAACATCTGAGATTTTTTCCCCCCAAAATTAGGTTTTATATTTTCCCAAATTGTGTTTTTTTCCTGGGTAAATTTTTCCTGGTTTTAAATTATTTTTGTCTTTCACTCTCAAAATTACAATTCTTCGTAGAGAAACAACAAAATTGGATGTTCTGAGTTGATGTTTAAATCACATCTGAATAAAAAAAATGGAGGTCTGGAAGAAAACTATCAAATTGAGATGTTCTTGTGTAATTCCCCTTTAATAGCCCAACTAGCCCTTTAATAATCTAGCGAGTGAGGAATCTCTCCCTCTCTCTCTCTCTCTCTCTCTCTCTCTCTCTGCCTCTCTCTCTCCTCCCTCCCTCCCCCCTCTCTCTCTCTCTCTCTCTCTCTCTCTCTCTCTCTCTCTCTCTCTCTCTCTCTCTCTCTCTCTCTCTCTTCCTCTCTCTCTTTCTCTCTGTCTCCCTCCCTGTTTCCCTCCCTCTCACTATCGCCCTCCATTCTCACTCTCTCTCTCCCTTCACGCACAAGGCTCTCCTTTGTTTTACCCACTGAACCTGACCAGTCCTCAGTTTGATTTGATACTCTTGACCTGTAAACATCAGTGTGATAGTCATCTCAGAGCTTTTTTCTGTCCTTTTCTCCCTCATCTACCCCCCCACTCCAGACATCATCAACAGCCCCAAGCCCGACGAGAGAGCTATCATGACCTATGTTTCCTGTTTCTACCATGCTTTTGCTGGAGCAGAGCAGGTAGAGAGACCGTTTGAGTGGATGTGTGTGTGGTTTTGGACTGCAGAGTGATTATTGTTAAGTACCCGTTTGCCAGGCTTGAATTACCACATGAAAATACTACCACCTCACTGTAACTAGGTTCTCACATAATGAATTATAATTTTATCATGAATTCCTTTGTGTTCCTGTCTGAAACATTAAAATACTTTTTTATCCAAACAATATAACCAATTAATACTCTGATTTTAAACCTTAGCTGTCATCACATTGTTTTTTTTTCAGGTGCTAGGTCACATTAGCATCACACACCGTCCAGATGGTTTCCATATAATTATCCAAAGGATGGGACTGTCATGTGACCCGTTGCTGTGTGTCTCTACAGGCGGAGACAGCAGCTAACCGTATCTGTACAATTCTGGGGTCAACCAGGAGAATGAGAGCCTCATGGAGGAATATGAGAAACTGGCCAGTCAGGTAATCACCCACAGGGACTCACCCCTCACACACAGGGACACACCATTTCATCCCTCACACACACAGGGACACACCATTTCACCCCTCCCTTTCACCCGTCACACACAGGGACACACCATTTCACCCCTCACACACACAGGGACACACCATTTCACCCCTCACACACACAGGGACACACCATTTCACCCCTCACACACACAGGGACACACCATTTCACCCCTCACACACACAGGGACACACCATTTCACCCCTCACACACACAGGGACACACCATTTCACCCTCACACACAGGGACACACCATTTCACCCCTCACACACACAGGGACACACCATTTCACCCCTCACACACACAGGGACACACCATTTCACCCACTCACACACACAGGGACACACCATTTCACCCCTCACACACACAGGGACACACCATTTCACCCCTCACACACACAGGGACACACCATTTCACCCCTCACACACACAGGGACACACCATTTCACCCCTCACACACACAGGGACACACCATTTCACCCCTCACACACACAGGGACACACCATTTCACCCCTCACACACACAGGGACACATTTCACCCCTCACACACACAGGGACACACCATTTCACCCCTCACACACACAGGGACAGGGACACCATTTCACCCCTCACACACACAGGGACACACCATTTCACCCCTCACACACACAGGGACACACCATTTCACCCCTCACACACACAGGGACACACCATTTCACCCCTCACACACACAGGGACACACCATTTCACCCCTCACACACACAGGGACACACCATTTCACCCCTCACACACACAGGGACACACCATTTCACCCCTCACACACACAGGGACACATTTCCATTTCACCCCTCACACACACAGGGACACACCATTTCACCCCTCACACACACAGGGACACACCATTTCACCCCTCACACACACAGGGACACACCATTTCACCCCTCACACACACAGGGACACACCATTTCACCCCTCACACACACAGGGACATTTCACCATTTCACCCCTCACACACACAGGGACACACCATTTCACCCCACACACACAGGGACACACCATTTCACCCCTCACACACAGGGACACACCATTTCACCCCTCACACACACAGGGACACACCATTTCACCCCTCACACACACAGGGACACACCATTTCACCCCTCACACACACAGGGACACACCATTTCACCCCTCACACACACAGGGACACACCATTTCACCCCTCACACACACAGGGACACACCATTTCACCCCTCACACACACAGGGACACACCATTTCACCCCTCACACACACAGGGACACACCATTTCACCCCTCACACACACAGGGACACACCATTTCACCCCTCACACACACAGGGACACACCATTTCACCCCTCACACACACAGGGACACACCATTTCACCCCTCACACACACAGGGACACACCATTTCACCCCTCACACACACAGGGACACACCATTTCACCCCTCACACACACAGGGACACACCATTTCACCCCTCACACACACAGGGACACACCATTTCACCCCTCACACACACAGGGACACACCATTTCACCCCTCACACACACAGGGACACACCATTTCACCCCTCACACACACAGGGACACACCATTTCACCCCTCACACACACAGGGACACACCATTTCACCCCTCACACACACAGGGACACACCATTTCACCCCTCACACACACAGGGACACACCATTTCACCCCTCACACACACAGGGACACACCATTTCACCCCTCACACACACAGGGACACACCATTTCACCCTCACACACACAGGGACACACCATTTCACCCCTCACACACACAGGGACACACCATTTCACCCCTCACACACACAGGGACACACCATTTCACCCCTCACACACACAGGGACACACCATTTCACCCCTCACACACACAGGGACACACCATTTCACCCCTCACACACACAGGGACACACCATTTCACCCCACACACACAGGGACAAACCATTTCACCCCTCACACACACAGGGACACACCATTTCACCCCTCACACACAGGGACACACCATTTCACCCCTCACACACACAGGGACACACCATTTCACCCCTCACACACACAGGGACACACCATTTCACCCCTCACACACACAGGGACACACCATTTCACCCCTCACACACACAGGGACACACCATTTCACCCCTCACACACAGGGACACACCATTTCACCCCTCACACACACAGGGACACACCATTTCACCCCTCACACACACAGGGACACCCCCCCTCACCACACAGGGACACACCATTTCACCCCTCACACACACAGGGACACACCATTTCACCCCTCACACACACAGGGACACACCATTTCACCCCTCACACACACAGGGACACACCATTTCACCCCTCACACACACAGGGACACACCATTTCACCCCTCACACACACAGGGACACACCATTTCACCCCTCACACACACAGGGACACACCATTTCACCCCTCACACACACAGGGACACACCATTTCACCCCTCACACACACAGGGACACACCATTTCACCCCTCACACACACAGGGACACACCATTTCACCCCTCACACACACAGGGACACACCATTTCACCCCTCACACACACAGGGACACACCATTTCACCCCTCACACACACAGGGACACACCATTTCACCCCTCACACACACAGGGACACACCATTTCACCCCTCACACACACAGGGACACACCATTTCACCCCTCACACACACAGGGACACACCATTTCACCCCTCACACACACAGGGACACACCATTTCACCCCTCACACACACAGGGACACACCATTTCACCCTCACACACAGGGACACACCATTTCACCCCTCACAGGGACACACCATTTCACCCTCACACACACAGGGACACACCATTTCACCCCTCACACACACAGGGACACACCATTTCACCCCTCACACACACAGGGACACACCATTTCACCCCTCACACACACAGGGACACACCATTTCACCCCTCACACACACAGGGACACACCATTTCACCCCTCACACACACAGGGACACACCATTTCACCCCTTTCACCCCTCACACACACAGGGACACACCATTTCACCCCTCACACACACAGGGACAAACCATTTCACCCCTCACACACACAGGGACACACCATTTCACCCTCACACACACAGGGACACACCATTTCACCCCTCACACACACACAGGGACACACCATTTCACCCCTCACACACACAGGGACACACCATTTCACCCCTCACACACACAGGGACACGCCATTTCATCCCTCACACACACAGGGACACACCATTTCACCCCTCACACACACAGGGACACACCATTTCACCCCTCACACACACAGGGACACACCATTTCACCCCTCTCACACACACAGGGACACACCATTTCACCCCTCACCCACAGGGACACACCATTTCACCCCTCACACACAGGGACACACCATTTCACCCTCACACACACAGGGACACACCATTTCACCCCTCACACACACAGGGACACACCATTTCACCCCTCACACACACAGGGACACACCATTTCACCCCTCACACACACAGGGACACACCATTTCACCCCTCACACACACAGGGACACACCATTTCACCCCTCACACACACAGGGACACACCATTTCACCCACAGGGACACACCATTTCACCCCTCACACACAGGGACACACCATTTCACCCCTCACACACACAGGGACACACCATTTCACCCCTCACACACACAGGGACACACCATTTCACCCCTCACACACACAGGGACACACCATTTCACCCCTCACACACACAGGGACACACCATTTCACCCCTCACACACACAGGGACACACCATTTCACCCCTCACACACACAGGGACACACCATTTCACCCCTCACACACACAGGGACACACCATTTCACCCCTCACACACACAGGGACAACCATTTCACCATTTCACCCCACACAGGGACAAACCATTTCACACACACAGGGACACACCATTTCACCCCTCACACACACAGGGACAAACCATTTCACCCCTCACACACACAGGGACACACCATTTCACCCCTCACCCCTCACACACAGGGACACACCATTTCACCCCTCACACACACAGGGACACACCATTTCACCCCTCACACACACAGGGACACACCATTTCACCCCTCACACACACAGGGACACACCATTTCACCCCTCACACACAGGGACACACCATTTCACCCCTCACACACACAGGGACACACCATTTCACCCTCACACACACAGGGACACACCATTTCACCCCTCACACACAGGGACACACCATTTCACCCCTCACACACACAGGGACACACCATTTCACCCCTCACACACACAGGGACACACCATTTCACCCCTCACACACACAGGGACACACCATTTCACCCCTCACACACACAGGGACACCCTCACCACACAGGGACACACCATTTCACCCCTCACACACACAGGGACACACCATTTCACCATTTCACCCCTCACACACACAGGGACACACCACAAAATTTCAATACAATGTGACTGGTTCCTGATCAATATCAATTAAATGGCTGATCAATATCAATCATATGGCTGATCAATATCAATTAAATGGCTGATCAATATCAATTAAATGGCTGATCAATATCAATTAAATGGCTGATCAATATCAATTAAATGGCTGATCAATATCAATTAAATGGCTGATCAATATCAATCATATGGCTGATCAATATCAATTAAATGGCTGATCAATATCAATCATATGGCTGATCAATATCAATTAAATGGCTGATCAATATCAATTAAATGGCTGATCAATATCAATCATATGGCTGATCAATATCAATCATATGGCTGATCAATATCAATCTAAGAACTGATCAATATCAATCACATGACTGATCAATATCAATTAAATGGCTGATCAATATCAATCATATGGCTGATCAATATCAATCATATGGCTGATCAATATCAATCTAAGAACTGATCAATATCAATCACATGACTGATCAATATCAATTAAATGGCTGATCAATATCAATCATATGGCTGATCAATATCAATCATATGGCTGATCAATATCAATCTAAGAACTGATCAATCATATGACTGATCGATATCAATTGAAGAACTGATCAATATCAATCGAAGAACTGATCAATATCAATCATATGGCTGATCAATACAATCAAGAACACATTAATATCATCAAAATCAATCATGACTTATCAATATCAATATGTCTGATCAATATCAAACTGATCAATATCAATTAAATGGCTGATCAATATCAATCATATGGCTGATCAATATCAATCTAAGAACGGATCAATATCAATCACATGACTGATCAATATCAATTAAATGGCTGATCAAAATCAATCATGACTTATCAATATCAATAATATGTCTGATCAATATCAATAGAAGAACTGATCAATAACAATTAAATGGCTGATCAATATCAATCATATGGCTGATCAATATCAATTGAAGAACTGATCAATATCAATTAAATGGCTGATCAATATCAATCATGACTTATCAATATCAATCATATGACTGATCAATATCAATCATATGACTGATCAATATCAATCGAAGAACTGATCAATTTCAATTAAATGGCTGATCAATATCAATCATATGACTGATCAATATCAATCATATGACTTATCAATATCAATCGAAGAACTGATCAATAACAATAATATGACTGAACAATATCAATCGAAGAACTGATCAATATCAATCGAAGAACTGATCAATATCAATCATATGGCTGATCAATATCAATCGAAGAACTGATTAATATCAATTAAATGGCTGATCAAAATCAATCATGACTTATCAATATCAATAATATGTCTGATCAATATCAATAGAAGAACTGATCAATATCAATTAAATGGCTGATCAATATCAATCATATGGCTGATCAATATCAATCTAAGAACGGATCAATATCAATCACATGACTGATCAATATCAATTAAATGGCTGATCAATATCAATCATATGGCTGATCAATATCAATCATATGGCTGATCAATATCAATCTAAGAACTGATCAATATCAATCACATGACTGATCAATATCAATTAAATGGCTGATCAAAATCAATCATGACTTATCAATATCAATAATATGTCTGATCAATATCAATAGAAGAACTGATCAATAACAATTAAATGGCTGATCAATATCAATCATATGGCTGATCAATATCAATTGAAGAACTGATCAATATCAATTAAATGGCTGATCAATATCAATCATGACTTATCAATATCAATCATATGGCTGATCAATATCAATCTAAGAACTGATCAATATCAATCACATGACTGATCAATATCAATTAAATGGCTGATCAAAATCAATCATGACTTATCAATATCAATAATATGTCTGATCAATATCAATAGAAGAACTGATCAATAACAATTAAATGGCTGATCAATATCAATAGAAGAACTGATCAATAACAATTAAATGGCTGATCAATATCAATCATATGGCTGATCAATATCAATTGAAGAACTGATCAATATCAATTAAATGGCTGATCAATATCAATCATGACTTATCAATATCAATCATATGACTGATCAATATCAATCATATGACTGATCAATATCAATCGAAGAACTGATCAATTTCAATTAAATGGCTGATCAATATCAATCATATGACTGATCAATATCAATCATATGACTTATCAATATCAATCGAAGAACTGATCAATAACAATAATATGACTGAACAATATCAATCGAAGAACTGATCAATATCAATCGAAGAACTGATCAATATCAATCATATGGCTGATCAATATCAATCGAAGAACTGATTAATATCAATTAAATGGCTGATCAAAATCAATCATGACTTATCAATATCAATAATATGTCTGATCAATATCAATCAAGAACTGATCAATATCAATTAAATGGCTGATCAATATCAATCATATGGCTGATCAATATCAATCTAAGAACTGGATCAATATCAATCACATGACTGATCAATATCAATTAAATGGCTGATCAATATCAATCATATGGCTGATCAATATCAATCATATGGCTGATCAATATCAATCTAAGAACTGATCAATATCAATCACATGACTGATCAATATCAATCAAATGGCTGATCAAAATCAATCATGACTTATCAATATCAATAATATGTCTGATCAATATCAATAGAAGAACTGATCAATAACAATTAAATGGCTGATCAATATCAATCATATGGCTGATCAATATCAATTGAAGAACTGATCAATATCAATTAAATGGCTGATCAATATCAATCATGACTTATCAATATCAATCATATGACTTACAATATCAATCATATGACTTATCAATATCAATCATATGACTGATCAATATCAATCCTGATCAATTTCAATTAAATGGCTGATCAATATCAATCATATGACTGATCAATATCAATCATATGACTTATCAATATCAATCGAAGAACTGATCAATAACAATAATATGACTGAACAATATCAATCGAAGAACTGATCAATATCAATCATATGG
>NW_025745403.1:0-75000 GCF_021184085.1 Oncorhynchus gorbuscha | reverse complement strand
GGGTTCTTCAAGTGGGGGGAGGTACAGAACAGGGCTGGGTTCTTCTATTGGGGGGAGACAGAGGTCCTCTGGTAGGGGCAAGTGGTCCTCTGGTAGGGGCTAGTGGTCCTCTGGTAGGGGCTAGTTGTCCTCTGGTAGGGGCTAGTGGTCCTCTGGTAGGAAATTGCCATTACTCACAGTTCTGAATGACCAGGTTTCATGTCACAACAATAAGCAGTGTTTAAGAGTAGGTTAAAACCACTTGGTCACGGTAGTCATCATTTTAACTGATCATTTGTCCTTAATCCCATTTCCCCCTACCTTGGTGTCTCTCAGAGGACGGAGAAGCTGCTGGAGACCATCGACCAGCTGTTCCTGGAGTTCTCTAAGAGGTCAGCTCCCTTTAACAACTGGATGGAAGGAGCCATGGAAGACCTGCAAGACATGTTTATAGTTCACACTGTGGATGAAATCCAGGTAAAGACAGTTCACACTGTGGATGACATCCAGGGTAAAGACATGTTCACACTGTGGATGACAACCAGGTAAAGACATGTTTATAGTTCACACTGTGGATGACAACCAGGTAAAGACAGTTCACACTGTGGATGACATCCAGGTAAAGACATGTTTATAGTTCACACTGTGGATGACATCCAGGGTAAAGACATGTTTATAGTTCACACTGTGGATGACATCCAGGTAAAGACAGTTCACACTGTGGATGACATCCAGGTAAAGACATGTTTATAGTTCACACTGTGGATGACATCCAGGTGAAGACATGTTTATAGTTCACACTGTGGATGACATCCAGGTAAAGACATGTGGGTTACAGTCCCTTCCATTGTCTCCTATTAGATAGTAACATGATGCTGTGTTCCTGTCCCTTCCATTGTCTCCTATCAGAGAGTAACATGATGCTGTGTTCCTTCCATTGTCTCCTATCAGATAGTAACATGATGCTGTGTTCCATTCCCTTCCATTGTCTCCTATTAGATAGTAACATGATGCTGTGTTCCTGTCCCTTCCATTGTCTCCTATCAGATAGTAACATGATGCTGTGTTCCTGTCCCTTCCATTGTCTCCTATCAGATAGTAACATGATGCTGTGTTCCTGTCCCTTCCATTGTCTCCTATCAGATAGTAACATGATGCTGTGTTCCTGTCCCTTCCATTGTCTCCTATCAGATAGTAACATGATGCTGTGTTCCTGTCCCTTCCATTGTCTCCTATCAGATAGTAACATGATGCTGTGTTCCTGTCCCTTCCATTGTCTCCTATCAGATAGTAACATGATGCTGTGTTCCTGTCCCTTCCATTGTCTCCTATCAGATAGTAACATGATGCTGTGTTCCAGTCCCTTCCATTGTCTCCTATCAGATAATAACATGATGCTGTGTTCCTGTCCCTTCCATTGTCTCCTATCAGATAGTAACATGATGCTGTGTTCCAGTCCCTTCCATTGTCTCCTATCAGATAGTAACATGATGCTGTGTTCCTTCCATTGTCTCCTATCAGATAGTAACATGATGCTGTGTTCCTTCCATTGTCTCCTATCAGATAGTAACATGATGCTGTGTTCCTTCCATTGTCTCCTATCAGATAGTAACATGATGCTGTGTTCCAGTCCCTTCCATTGTCTCCTATCAGATAGTAACATGATGCTGTGTTCCAGTCCCTTCCATTGTCTCCTATCAGAGAGTAACATGATGCTGTGTTCCTTCCATTGTCTCCTATCAGATAGTAACATGATGCTGTGTTCCAGTCCCTTCCATTGTCTCCTATCAGATAGTAACATGATGCTGTGTTCCTTCCATTGTCTCCTATCAGATAGTAACATGATGCTGTGTTCCAGTCCCTTCCATGGTCTCCTATCAGATAATAACATGATGCTGTGTTCCTTCCATTGTCTCCTATCAGATAGTAACATGATGCTGTGTTCCAGTCCCTTCCATTGTCTCCTATCAGATAGTAACATGATGCTGTGTTCCAGTCCCTTCCATTGTCTCCTATCAGAGAGTAACATGATGCTGTGTTCCTTCCATTGTCTCCTATCAGATAGTAACATGATGCTGTGTTCCAGTCCCTTCCATTGTCTCCTATCAGATAGTAACATGATGCTGTGTTCCTTCCATTGTCTCCTATCAGATAGTAACATGATGCTGTGTTCCAGTCCCTTCCATTGTCTCCTATCAGATAGTAACATGATGTTGATTCCCGACTGTCTGGGCTGTATTTGTTTGACACCATGGCATGTCAGAACGCCGCATGACAACGCCGGTTTCTCTGTAACTCGGTCTGCTCTCCACCTCGCTCTGCAGAGCCTGATCTCAGCCCATGACCAGTTCAAGGCCACCCTTCCGGAGGCTGACTGTGAGAGACAGGCCATCCTGAGCATCTACACGGAGGTGCAGAAGATAGCCCAGAGCTACGGCATCTCTCCCAACCTCACCAACCCCTACAGTGACATCACACCAACGGAGATAGGACTCAAATGGGACAAGGTAGCTACTAGCGTCTCTAGGGACACTGTCTGCGTCCCAAATGGGACCCGATTCCTTATAATAGAATATATTATAGCGCACTAATTTTAACTAGAGCCATTTGGGATGCAGAAATGTCTGTTTTGTGTGTGTTGTACTGTGAATGTTTGTGTGTGTTGTACTGTGAATGTTTATGTTAAAGCTCTTCAGTCTCGATCCTGGAGAACCTCATGGTATGCCGTGGGATTTCATTAAAGCCCAGTGCTAACACACCTGATTCACTAATCAACGGCTTGGTGATTCACTGATGAGTTAAATCAGGGGGTTTTGTGCTTGGCTGTAACAAAAAAGTCCCAGGCACCAGTGGGATTGAACAAAACCTGTGTTAACTATAGACAGATTCCCAGACACAGATTACGTCCTAGACTAAAAAAAAGGACTCAAATGAAGAAACCGTCCCATTGTGTTAACCAGGGACTGTAGCGTTATCCCTTTCTGTCCCGTTGATCAGGTGAAGAAGCTGGTTCCCCAGAGAAACAGTATTCTCCAGGAGGAACTAGCCAGACAGCACGCCAACGAACGTCTCAGACGCCAGTTTGCTGCCCAGGCCAACATCATCGGACCGTGGATCCAGACAAGGATGGAGGTGAGACAGACCTGTCCTGACCTCGGTCACCTGACGCCATGTCATGTACAACAGGCGGCACCTTAATCGGAGAGGACGGGCTGATGGTAGAATCAGTTCTGTTATACTCCCAGGCATTATTTTAACAGTTTTAGACACTTTAGAGCGTTTTCTATCCAAATCAACCAATAATATGCATATCCTAGCTTCTGGGCCTGAGTAGCAGGCAGTTTACTTTGGTCTTTTCATCCGGACGTCAAAATACTGCCCCCTTAAGAAGTTTTAAAGCGGCTAGAACGACATGAATGGAATCGAACACCTGGTTTCTACTCCGTTCAGTCAGACGTTATTATGAGCTGTCCTCCCCTCACCTGCCTCCTGTGCTGTACACCTGTAGGGATCTGTATCTTCTGGGGTTGGGAGGATCAATTCCATTTCAATTCAGTCCATTACAGACGTTATTATGAGCTGTCCTCCCCTCACCTGCCTCCTGTGCTGTACACCTGTAGGGATCTGTATCTTCTGGGGTTGGGAGGATCAATTCCATTTCAATTCAGTCCATTACAGACGTTATTATGAGCTGTCCTCCCCTCACCTGCCTCCTGTGCTGTACACCTGTAGGGATCTGTACCTTCTAGGGTTGGGAGGATCAATTCCATTTCAATTCAGTCCATTCAGGAAGTAAATATTATCTGAATTTGGAACTTCAGTTGACTTCCTGAATGGACGTACTGGTAATGGAATTGATCCCCAACCGAACCCTGGCACCTAGGGCCCAAGCTGCATACTGATTACCCACCAACCAACCAACTAAGAAACCATCCTGTCTTTAACAGATGCTAAACACTGGCCTGCAGCTCAGCGGATGTTCTGAACAAGAACACAAATTCTACCTTCCAAAATGGCTCCCTATCCCCTTATATAGTGTCACTACTTTTGACCAGAGGCCTACGGACCCTAGACAAAAGTAGTGCACTATATTAGGGAATAGGGTGCCATTTTGGGACGCGTCAGATAGTGACGGCGACGGTCTTCTCCTCCTCTCTCTCCCACCAGGAGATCGGGCGTAGTTCCGTGGACATCGGAGGTTCTCTGGAGGACCAGATGAGTCAGCTGAAGCAGTTTGAACAGGTCATCATCAACTACAAGTCCAACATCGACAAGCTGGAGGGAGACCATCAACACATCCAAGAGTCCCTGGTGTTCGACAACAAACACACCAACTACACCATGGAGGTACGTAGCTTATTGTGGGACTGGAACGATTCAGAGATCATTCTCACAAATAACTTGTTGGGATTTGTTTTATGATCACGAAACCTTACTACTCTTGGCCTAGTGGTTAAGCTGTTGTTTATCCACGTAGAACAGGGTTGAGATCCCACCCTGTGACTTGGCCTCCGGTTTTGTGCCCGGTAGACCGGGGTTCAGATCCCACCCTGTGACTTGTCCTTCGGCCTTGAGCACCCGGTGGACCGGGGTTCAGATCCCACCCTGTGACTTGACTTGGCCTTCGGCCTTGTGCCCGGTAATCCGGGGTTCAGATCCCACCCTGTGACTTGGCCTTCGGCCTTGTGCCCCCGGTGGACCGGGGTTCAGATCCCACCCTGTGACTTGACTTGGCCTTCGGCTTTGTGCCCAGTAGAACAGGGTTCAGATTCCACCCTGTGACTTGGCCTTCTTCCTCCTCTGTCTCTCTCTCTCTCTCCCTCTCTCTCTCTCTCTCTCTCTCTCTCTCTCTCTCTCTCTCTCTCTCTCTCTGTCTCCCCCTCTCTCTCCCCTCTCTCTCTCTCTCTCTCTCTCTCTCTCTCTCTCTCTCTCTCTCTCTCTCTCTCTCCCTCTCTCTCTCTCTCTCCCTGCAGCATATCCGTGTGGGTTGGGAGCAGCTGTTGACCACCATCGCTAGAACCATCAATGAGATCGAGACCCAGATTCTGACGCGTGACGCTAAAGGCATCAGCCAGCAACAGATGAACGAGTTCCGCCAGTCTTTCACTCACTTTGACAGGGTACTGTGTTTTTCCAGTGTGTCCCTCTGTGTCTTTCACTCACTTTGACAGGGTACTGTGTCCCTCTGTGTCTTTCACTCACTTTGACAGGGTACTGTGTCCCTCTGTGTCACTTCTCTGTATCCTTCTGTGTCCCTTCTCTGTGTCCCTCTGTGTCCCTCCTTGTCTTTCCAGTGGCCCTGACCCTAACCCACTTCGACAGGGTTGTGTACCCCTCTGTGTCCCTGACCCTAACCCACTTCTACAGGGTTGTGTACCCCTCCGTGTCCCTGACCCTAACCCACTTCTACAGGGTTGTGTCCCCCCCTCTGTGTCCCTGACCCTAACCCACTTCTACAGGGTTGTGTACCCCTCTGTGTCCCTAACCCTAACCCACTTCTACAGGGTTGTGTACCCCTCCGTGTCCCTGACCCTAACCCACTTCTACAGGGTTGTGTACCCCTCTGTGTCCCTGACCCTAACCCACTTCTACAGGGTTGTGTACCCCTCCGTGTCCCTGACCCTAACCCACTTCTACAGGGTTGTGTACCCCTCCGTGTCCCTCCATGTCTCTGTCCTTCTCCTGTGTGGTAATGACAGTTGGATGTCACAGATCAAAACAACAATCCATCCTAATGACATTCAACTAATTTGCTCACTTTTACTGACACCATGGATCCTGTGTGTGTGTGTGTGTGTGTGTGTGTGTGTGTGTGTGTGTGTGTGTGTGTGTGTGTGTGTGTGTGTGTGTGTGTGTGTGTGTGTGTGTGTGTGTGTGTGTGTGTGTGTGTGTGTGTGTGTGTGTGTGTGTGTGTGTGTGGCTGCCTGCAGGACAGACTGCCCTGTGAGGAGTTCAGAGCTGAACTGATCAGTCTGGGTGAGACATAACAACCAAACTATGTGCACCTGTTACTACTGAGACTCTATGACCTGATCCTAGATCACCACTCCTACTGAGACTATGACCTGATCCTAGATCACCACTCCTACTGAGACTCTGACCTGATCCTAGATCACCACTCCTACTGAGACTCTATGACCTGATCCTAGATCACCACTCCTACTGAGACTCTTTATGACCTGATCCTAGATCACCACTCCTACTGAGACTCTTTATGACCTGATCCTAGATCACCACTCCTACTGAGACTCTTTATGACCTGATCCTAGATCACCACTCCTACTGAGACTCTATGATCTGATCCTAGATCACCACTCCTACTGAGACTCTATGACCTGATCCTAGATCACCACTCCTACTGAGACCCTTTATGACCTGATCCTAGATCAATACTCCTACTGAGACTCTTTATGACCTGGTCCTAGATCACCACTCCTACTGAGACTCTATGTCCTGATCCTAGATCACCACTCCTACTGAGACTCTATGACCTGATCCTAGATCACCACTCGTACTGAGACTCTATGACCTGATCCTAGATCAACACTCCTACTGAGACTCTTTATGACCTGATCCTAGATCACCACTCCTACTGAGACTCTATATGATCTGATCCTAGATCACCACTCCTACTAAGACTATGACCTGATCCTAGATCACCACTCCTACTGAGACTCTATGACCTGATCCTAGATCACCACTCCTACTGAGACTCTTTATGACCTGATCCTAGATCACCACTCCTACTGAGACTCTTTATGACCTGATCCTAGATCACCACTCCTACTGAGACTCTATGACCTGATCCTAGATCACCACTCCTACTGAGACTCTATGACCTGATCCTAGATCACCACTCCTACTGAGACTCTATGACCTGATCCTAGATCACCACTCCTACTGAGACTATGACCTGATCCTAGATCACCACTCCTACTGAGACTCTATGATCTGATCCTAGATCACCACTCCTACTGAGACTCTATGACCTGATCCTAGATCACCACTCCTACTGAGACTATGACCTGATCCTAGATCACCACTCCTACTGAGACTCTATGATCTGATCCTAGATCACCACTCCTACTGAGACTCTATGACCTGATCCTAGATCACCACTCCTACTGAGACTCTATGATCTGATCCTAGATCACCACTCCTACTGAGACTCTATATGATCTGATCCTAGATCACCACTCCTACTGAGACTCTATGATCTGATCCTAGATCACCACTCCTACTGAGACTCTATGATCTGATCCTAGATCACCACTCCTACTGAGACTCTATATGATCTGATCCTAGATCACCACTCCTACTGAGACTATGACCTGATCCTAGATCACCACTCCTACTGAGACTCTTTATGACCTGATCCTAGATCACCACTCCTACTGAGACTATGACCTGATCCTAGATCACCACTCCTACTGAGACTCTTTATGACCTGATCCTAGATCACCACTCCTACTGAGACTATGACCTGATCCTAGATCACCACTCCTACTGAGACTATGACCTGATCCTAGATCACCACTCCTACTGAGACTCTATGACCTGATCCTAGATCACCACTCCTACTGAGACTCTATGACCTGATCCTAGATCACCACTCCTACTGAGACTCTATGATCTGATCCTAGATCACCACTCCTACTGAGACTCTATATGATCTGATCCTAGATCACCACTCCTACTGAGACTCTATGACCTGATCCTAGATCACCACTCCTACTGAGACTATGACCTGATCCTAGATCACCACTCCTACTGAGACTATGACCTGATCCTAGATCACCACTCCTACTGGGACTCTTTATGACCTGATCCTAGATCACCACTCCTACTGGGACTATGACCTGATCCTAGATCACCACTCCTACTGAGACTCTTTATGACCTGATCCTAGATCACCACTCCTACTGGGACTATGACCTGATCCTAGATCACCACTCCTACTGAGACTCTTTATGACCTGATCCTAGATCACCACTCCTGAGACTATGACCTGATCCTAGATCACCACTCCTACTGAGACTCTTCATGACCTGATCCTAGATCACCACTCCTACTGAGACTATGACCTGATCCTAGATCACCACTCCTACTGAGACTCTTTATGACCTGATCCTAGATCACCACTCCTGAGACTATGACCTGATCCTAGATCAGCCACTCCTACTGAGACCATGACCTGATCCTAGATCACCACTCCTACTGGGACTATGACCTGATCCTAGATCACCACTCCTACTGAGACGGTCCCTGAATACGGGCCCAGATGTGTATATATAGTATTGTGTAGTGTATATATAGTATTGTGTAGTGTATATATAGTATTGTGTAGTGTATATATAGTATTGTGTAGTGTATATATAGTATTGTGTAGTGTATATATAGTATTGTGTAGTGTATATATAGTATTGTGTAGTGTATATATAGTATTGTGTAGTGTATATATAGTATTGTGTAGTGTATATATAGTATTGTGTAGTGTATATATAGTATTGTGTGTGCTGTATCCAGTTGTTTGTGCTGTAGGTATCGTTGAATATCTCTCTCTGTTAGAGAAACAATGACATGGTGTTTATCACAGGCTCTCCTCTCATCAAAGACACTAAATTCATGATATTTTCTCTCTCTCTGTTCTTTGTCTTGTGCTTCTTGTCACTGTCTGCCTGTCTGTCTGTCCGTCTGTCCGTATGGCTGTACGTCCGTCTGTCTCCCATACCTCTCTCCTCTCCTTGTCATATCCCCTCTCCCCCATCCCTCCCATACCTCTCTCCTCTCCTTGTCATATCCTCTCTCCCCCCTCCCTCCCATACCTCTCCTCCTCTCTTTGTCATATCCACACTCCCCTCCTATCTCCTATCCCTCATCCTCCTCCACCACCTCTCTACTCCTCTTACTCTCCCTCCTCCTCTACCTCTCTACTCCTCCCTCCACCTCTCTACTCCCTCCTCCACCACCTCTCTACTCCTCCTACTCTCCCTCCTCCACCTCTCTACTCCATCCACCACCTCTCTACTCCTCCTACTCTCCCTCCTCCTCCACCTCTCTATTCCTCCCTCCTCCACCTCTCTACTCCTCCCTCCTCCTCTCCCTCCTTTTCCACCTCTCTACTCCTCCCTCCTCTCCCTCCTCCTCCACCTCTCTACTCCTCCCTACTCCTCCTCTCCCTCCTCCTCCACTCCCCTCCTCTCCCTCCTCCACCTCTCTACTCCACTCCCCTCTTCCTCCCTCCTCTCCCTCCTCCACCTCTCCTCTCCTCCTCTCCTTCCTCCTCATCCTCCTCTCCACCCTGCAGAAGAAGAAAGGAGGCATGGAGACAGATGACTTCAGAGCCTGTCTGATCTCCATGGGCTATGATCTGGTAAATACGTAGAATGAGCTGTCATCGGACTGTCATAAGACTGCCATAGGACTGTCATAGGACTGCCATAGGACTGCCATAGGACTGTCATAAGACTGTCATAGGACTGTCATAAGACTGTCATAGGACTGTCATAGGACTGTCATAGGAATGTCATAAGACTGTCATAGGACTGTCATCGGACTGCCATAGGACTGTCATAGGACTGTCATAGGACTGCCATAGGACTGTCATAAGACTGTCATAGGACTGCCATAGGACTGTCATAAGACTGCCATAGGACTGTCATAGGACTGTCATAAGAATGCCATAGGACTGTCATATGACTGTCATATGACTGTCATAGGACTGTCATAGGACTGTCATAGGACTGCCATAGGACTGCCATAGGACTGTCATAAGACTGTCATAGGACTGCCATAGGACTGTCATAGGACTGTCATAAGACTGTTATAAGACTGCTATAAGACTGTCATAAGAGTGCCACAAAAATGTCTGTCACTGTTTAAGTAACCTTAATCTTTAAAAGTGACTTTCATCAGAATGATCAACATTATCTGTTAGTGTATTTAAAACTGTTGATCCTGATCCAAAATGGCCTCCAGATACGCTGAGTATCAGCGGTATTTCTATTCCAGGGCAGCAGCACACATGGCTGGTATGGCCAGCTGGTAGTGTCACTCAGTAGCTGGTGTGACTCAAATGGCTCTCTGTTCACTATTTAGTGCACTACTGCTGACCAGGGCTCATAGGGCTCTGTTCACTATATAGTGCACTACTGTTGACCAGGGCTCATAGGGCTCATAGGGCTCTGTTCACTATATAGTGCACTACTGTTGACCAGGGCTCATAGGGCTCTGTTCACTATATAGTGCACTACTGTTGACCAGGGCTCATAGGGCTCATAGGGCTCTGTTCACTATATAGTGCACTACTGTTGACCATGGCTCATAGGGCTCATAGGGCTCTGTTCACTATATAGTGCACTACTGTTGACCATGGCTCATAGGGCTCATAGGGCTCTGTTCACTATATAGTGCACTACTGTTGACCAGGGCTCATAGGGCTCATAGGGCTCTGTTCACTATATAGTGCACTACTGTTGACCAGGGCTCATAGGGCTCATAGGCTCTGTTCACTATATAGTGCACTACTGTTGACCAGGGCTCATAGGGCTCATAGGGCTCTGTTCACTATATAGTGCACTACTGTTGACCATGGCTCATAGGGCTCATAGGGCTCTGTTCACTATATAGTGCACTACTGTTGACTAGGGCTCATAGGGCTCATAGGGCTCTGTTCACTATATAGTGCACTACTGTTGACCAGGGCTCATAGGGCTCATAGGCTCTGTTCACTATATAGTGCACTACTGTTGACCATGGCTCATAGGGCTCTGGTCACTATATAGTGCACTACTGTTGACCAGGGCTCATAGGGCTCATAGGGCACATAGACTCTGTTCACTATATAGTGCACTACTGTTGACCAGGGCTCATAGGGCTCTGGTCACTATATAGTGCACTACTGTTGACCAGGGCTCATAGGGCTCTGTTCACTATATAGTGCACTACTGTTGACCAGGGCTCATAGGGCTCAGTTCACTATATAGTGCACTACTGTTGACCATGGCTCATAGGGCTCATAGGGCTCTGTTCACTATATAGTGCACTACTGTTGACCATGGCTCATAGGGCTCATAGGGCTCTGTTCACTATATAGTGCACTACTGTTGACTAGGGCTCATAGGGCTCATAGGGCTCTGTTCACTATATAGTGCACTACTGTTGACCAGGGCTCATAGGCTCTGTTCACTATATAGTGCACTACTGTTGACCAGGGCTCATAGGGCTCTGTTCACTATATAGTGCACTACTGTTGACCAGGGCTCATAGGGCTCATAGGCTCTGTTCACTATTTAGTGCACTACTGTTGACCATGGCTCATAGCGCTCTGGTCACTATATAGTGCACTACTGTTGACCATGGCTCATAGCGCTCTGGTCACTATATAGTGCACTACTGTTGACCATGGCTCATAGCGCTCTGGTCACTATATAGTGCACTACTGTTGACCAGGGCTCATAGCGCTCTGGTCACTATATAGTGCACTACTGTTGACCAGGGCTCATAGGGCTCTGTTCACTATATAGTGCACTACTGTTGACCAGGGCTCATAGGGCTCATAGGGCTCTGTTCACTATATAGTGCACTACTGTTGACCAGGGCTCATAGGGCTCATAGGGCTCTGTTCACTATATAGTGCACTATGAAGGGAATAGGTAGTGCACTATATAGGGAATAGGTAGTGCACTATATAGGGAATAGGTAGTGCACTATATAGGAATAGGTAGTGCACTATATAGGTAGGGAATAGGTAGTGCACTATGAAGGGAATAGGTAGTGCACTATATAGGGAATAGGTAGTGCACTATATAGGGAATAGGTAGTGCACTATATAGGGAATAGGTAGTGCACTATATAGGGAATAGGTAGTGCACTATATAGGGACTAGGTAGTGTAGCTAGGACATGAGTAATGTATCAAACATTACCCTTTATCAGGTAGGACATGAGTAATGGATCAAATATTACCCTTTATCAGGTAGGACATGAGTAATGTATCAAACATTACCCTTTATCAGGTAGGACATGAGTAATGTATCATATCAGGTAGGACATGAGTAATGTATCAAACATTACCCTTTATCAGGTAGGACATGAGTAATGTATCAAACATTACCCTTTATCAGGTCGGACATGAGTAATGTATCATATCAGGTAGGACATGAGTAATGTATCAAACATTACCCTTTATCAGGTAGGACATGAGTAATGTATCAAACATTACCCTTTACCAGGTAGGACATGAGTAATGTATCAAACATTACCCTTTACCAGGTAGGACATGAGTAGCACAGCCATCTTATCTGTCTGTTATTCTCAACCTGATTGACTCAATGTTAGCCTGGTTCCAGATCAGTTTGTTATGTCACCTGACAATGACCATATGTATTGGCAAGACAGCACAAACAGATCTGGGACCTGGCTTAAATCAATGTGTCTGTTGTCATGCTGTAGCCTGGGTTCCACTCTGCTCTGTGATTTGTAGGGAGAGTCTGAGTTTGCCCGCATCATGTCTCTAGTGGATCCCAACGGGTCCAACAAGGTGACCTTCCAGTCCTTCGTTGACTTCATGACTAGAGAGACGTCCGACTCAGACACCTCAGAGCAGGTCCTCGCCTCCTTCAAGATCCTGGCTGCTGATAAGGTGGGAAGTGATGATTGACTCAATCCTGGTTCCAGATCAGTGATGGCTCTCTGTCTGTCTCTCTCACTGGCTTCCTCTCTGTCTCTCTCACTGGCTTCCTCTCTGTCTCTCTCACTGGCTTCCTCTCTGTCTCTCTCACTGGCTTCCTTTCTGTCTCTCTCACTGGCTTCCTTTCTGTCTCTCTCACTGGCTTCCTCTCTGTCTCTCTCACTGGCTTCCTTTCTGTCTCTCTCACTCGCTTCCTCTCTGTCTCTCTCACTGGCTTCCTCTCTGTCTCTCTCACTGGCTTCCTCTCTGTCTCTCTCACTGGCTTCCTTTCTGTCTCTCTCACTCGCTTCCTCTCTGTCTCTGTCTGTCTCTCTCACTGGCTTCCTCTCTGTCTCTGTCTGTCTCTCTCACTGGCTTCCTCTCTGTCTCTGTCTGTCTCTCTCACTGGCTTCCTCTGTGTCTCTCTCACTGGCTTCCTCTCTGTCTTCCTCTCTGTCTCTCTCACTCACTTCCTCTGTGTCTCTCTCACTCGCTTCCTCTCTGTCTCTCTCACTCGCTTCCTCTCTGACTCTGTCTGTCTCTCTCTCTCACTCGCTTCCTCTCTGTCTCTCTCACTCACTCACTTCCTCTGTGTCTCTCTCACTGGCTTCCTCTGTGTCTCTCTCACTCACTTCCTCTCTGTCTCTCTCACTCGCGTCCTCTCTGTCTCTCTCACTGGCTTCCTCTCTGTCTCTCTCACTGGCTTCCTCTCTGTCTCTGTCACTCGCTTCCTCTCTGTCTCTCTCACTGGCTTCCTCTCTGTCTCTCTCACTCACTCGCTTCCTCTCTGTCTCTGTCTGTCTCTCTCACTCGCTTTCTCTCTGTCTCTCTCACTCGCTTCCTCTCTGTGTCTCTCACTCGCTTCCTCTCTGTCTCTCTCACTCGCTTCCTCTGTGTGTCTCTCACTGGCTTCCTCTGTGTCTCTCTCACTGGCTTCCTCTCTGTCTGTCTCACTCGCTTCCTCTCTGTCTCTCTCACTTGCGTCCTCTCTGTCTCTCTCACTCACGTCCTCTCTGTCTCCCTCACTCGCTTCCTCTCTGTCTCTCTCACTCGCTTCCCGTGTCTCTGTCTGTCTCGCTCCCTCGCTTTCTCTCTGTCTCTCTCACTCACGTCCTCTCTGTCTCTCTCACTCGCTTCCTCTCTGTCTCTGTGTCTCTCTCACTCGCTTCCTCTGTGTCTCTGTCTGTATCACTCACTTCCTCTCTGTCTCTCTCACTGGCTTCCTCTCTGTCTCTCTCACTGGCTTCCTCTCTGTCTCTCTCACTGGCTTCCTCTGTGTCTCTCTCACTCGCTTCCTCTCTGTCTCTCTCACTGGCTTCCTCTATGTCTCTCTCACTGGCTTCCTCTCTGTCTCTCTCACTGGCTTCCTCTGTGTCTCTCTCACTGGCTTCCTCTCTGTCTGTCTCACTCGCTTCCTCTCTGTCTCTCTCACACGCTTCCTCTGTGTTTCTCTCACTCGCTTCCTCTCTGTCTCTCTCACTGGCTTCCTCTGTGTCTCTCTCACTGGCTTCCTCTCTGTCTGTCTCACTCGCTTCCTCTCTGTCTCTCTCACACGCTTCCTCTGTGTCTCTCTCACTCGCTTCCTCTCTGTCTGTCTCACTGGCTTCCTCGCTGTCTCTCACTGGCTTCCTCTGTGTCTCTCACTGGCTTCCTCTGTGTCTCTCACTGGCTTCCTCTGTGTCTCTCTCACTCGCTTCCTCTGTGTCTCTTTTACTCGCTTCCTCTCTGTCTCTGTCTGTCTCTCTCACTCGCTTCCTCCGTGTCTCTCACTCGCTTCCTCTCTGTCTCTCTCACTCGCTTCCTCTCTGTCTCTCTCACTCGCTTTCTCTCTGTCTCTCTCACTGGCTTCCTCTCTGTCTCTCTCACACGCTTCCTCTGTGTCTCTCTCACTCGCTTCCTCTCTGTCTCTCTCACTCGCTTCCTCTGTGTCTCTCTCACTCGCTTCCTCTCTGTCTGTCTCACTCGCTTCCTCTCTGTCTCTGTCTGTCTCTCTTACTCGCTTCCTCTGTGTCTCTCACTCGCTTCCTCTCTGTCTCTCTCACTCGCTTCCTCTCTGTCTGTCTCACTCGCTTCCTCTCTGTCTCTCTCACTCGCTTCCTCTCTGTCTCTCTCACACGCTTCCTCTGTGTCTCTCTCACTCGCTTCCTCTCTGTCTCTCTCACTCGCTTCCTCTCTGTCTCTCTCACTCGCTTTCTCTCTGTCTCTCTCACTGGCTTCCTCTCTGTCTCTCTCACACGCTTCCTATGTGTCTCTCACTCGCTTCCTCTCTGTCTCTCTCACTTGCTTCCTCTGTGTCTCTCACTCGCTTCCTCTCTGTCTCTCTCACTCGCTTCCTCTCTGTCTGTCTCACTCGCTTCCTCTGTGTCTCTCTCACTCGCGTCCTCTCTGTCTCTCTCACTCGCTTCCTCTCTGTCTCTCTCACTCGCTTCCTCTCTGTCTCTGTCACTCGCTTCCTCTCTGTCTCTCTCACTGGCTTCCTCTCTGTCTCTCTCACTCGCTTCCTCTCTGTCTCTGTCACTCGCTTCCTCTGTGTCTCTCTCACTCGCTTCCTCTCTGTCTCTCTCACTCGCTTCCTTTCTGTCTCTCTCACTGGCTTCCTCTCTGTCTCTCTCACTCGCTTCCTCTGTGTCTCTCTCACTCGCTTCCTCTGTGTCTCTCTCACTCGCTTCCTCTCTGTCTCTCTCACTGGCTTCCTCTCTGTCTCTGTCTGTCTCTCTCACTCGCTTCCTCTCTGTCTCTCTCTGTCTCTTCCTCTTTCACCCCTTTCCTTTATCCGTCTCGTGCATGCTTTCTCTCTCTCCCTAGTCAAGTCACGTCACAATTTATTTTAAAGTCTATTTTACGACGTCATCTCAAATGTGTTTCACTCTGTGTTGTATCCTTTTCCATAGCCCTTCATCCTGCTGGAGGAGCTGCGTAGAGAGCTGCCCCCTGAGCAGGCAGAGTACTGTATCTCCAGGATGCCCCTGTACAATGGGCCTGACGGGGTCCCAGGGGCTCTGGACTACACTGCCTTCTCCACGGCCCTCTATGGGGAGAGTGACCTCTAGCTTCACACACCAGAAATGCACCCTGACCTTGTGTCAGTCTCGCTCCGTTTTGTTCCACACATTTACCTCTAAAATGATTCGTATTTTGACCGGTACTAAAGGGAGTTATATTTTTGAGAAATACAAAGCATTTTAAAGCTGTTTCATGAGTGTATGATTTTTAAAGAGTAGGGAGAAATATTTATTTCAAAGGACTGAGCAGGATTCATTCACTAGATAAAAAAATAAAATAAGACTACATTATAATCCACCCAGGCTACATTATAATCCACCCCAGACTACATTATAATCCACCCAGGCTACATTATAATCCCCCCAGGCTACATTATAATCCACCCAGGCTACATTATAATCCCCCCAGGCTACATTATAATCCACCCAGGCTACATTATAATCCACCCCCCCCCCCCAGGCTACATTATAATCCACCCAGGCTACATTATAATCCACCCAGGCTACATTATAATCCACCCCTACATTATAATCCACCCCAGACTACATTATAATCCCCCCAGGCTACATTATAATCCACCCCAGACTACATTATAATCTCCCTCCAGGCTACATTATAATCCCCCCAGGCTACATTATAATCCACCCAGGCTACATTATAATCCCCCCAGGCTACATTATAATCCACCCAGGCTACATTATAATCCACCCAGGCTACATTATAATCCACCCAGGCTACATTATAATCCACACAGGCTACATTATAATCCACCCCAGACTACATTATAATCCACCCAGGCTACATTATAATCCACACAGGCTACATTATAATCCACCCAGGCTACATTATAATCCACACAGGCTACATTATAATCCACCCCAGACTACATTATAATCCACCCAGGCTACATTATAATCTCCCCCCAGGCTACATTATAATCCACCCAGGCTACATTATAATCCCCCCAGGCTACATTATAATCCACCCCAGACTACATTATAATCCCCCCAGGCTACATTATAATCCACCCAGGCTACATTATAATCCCCCCAGACTACATTATAATCCCCCCAGACTACATTATAATCTCCCCCCAGGCTACATTATAATCCACCCCAGACTACATTATAATCCACCCAGGCTACATTATAATCCACCCCAGACTACATTATAATCCACCCAGGCTACATTATAATCCACCCCAGACTACATTATAATCTCCCTCCAGGCTACATTATAATCCACCCCAGACTACATTATAATCCACCCAGGCTACATTATAATCCCCCCAGGCTACATTATAATCCACCCAGGCTACATTATAATCCCCCCAGGCTACATTATAATCCACCCAGGCTACATTATAATCCACCCAGGCTACATTATAATCCACACAGGCTACATTATAATCCACCCCAGACTACATTATAATTCACCCAGGCTACATTATAATCCACACAGGCTACATTATAATCCACCCCAGACTACATTATAATCCACCCAGGCTACATTATAATCCACCCCAGACTACATTATAATTCACCCAGGCTACATTATAATCCACCCAGGCTACATTATAATCCACCCAGGCTACATTATAATCCCCCCAGACTACATTATAATCCACCCCAGACTACATTATAATTCACCCAGGCTACATTATAATCCACCCAGGCTACATTATAATCCACCCCAGACTACATTATAATCCCCCCCAGACTACATTATAATCCCCCCCAGGCTACATTATAATCCCCCCAGGCTACATTATAATCCCCCCAGACTACATTATAATCCCCCAGACTACATTATAATCCACCCAGGCTACCAGTATGTCAGAACTGCAGTACTATTTATTGTCAAAACGAGTGAAAACTTGGGTTTCCTGATTAGAGTAGAGTCAAGTTTCCCCTGAAACTGATTTGGAGTCAGTCTAGCGTTTCTCCCCATTAATGTTTTGTGTCTAACTTGGGGGAGGGGAACCTGATCCTAGGTCTGTACCTCGGGGGAACTTTCACCCCAGAGCCTCATGATATGGCAGAAACTAGGCTGTGTTGATGCCAGAAACAAAAATAATATAACTGTAAAATAACGAACTGTTTTGTCTGGGTAAAACTACAACATTTCTAGTCCCCTCAGCAGCCGGTGTGGAGTCTGAAGTTATGAAGCGTTACTAAGTGTTAAGGCAAACGAGCAGAAAATAAACTCTTGTGATTAAAACGTCTTGGTTGTTTTTCTTCTGTTGTAGCTGGACGTTTTGAATATCCGAGTGATACCTGTTGAAAACGGGACAATACGGGCAGATGGACTTTTTGATTCTTTTAGGACATGTTTTTCCCCCTTCAGGTTTTACTTTCTAGGTTTTGTCAAGTAACGAAGAAAATAACATCAATCGAAATCAATACATTTTCAAGACATGATTTGAAACGCCTTATTTAAATAAAAGGCTTTGTAATCTGTGTCAAAGCAGCGTTCCCTTTCAGAGAGCGGACACCTACAACATGTAATCAGATAGGTACAGGCACGTCATATCGTTGTCGTTCTTCTCCTGGAAGGACCTGAATGTTGCTCAATCAAACCTGCGCATGCGTGGTTCCGCAGCGTGTGGTTCTGCAGCGTGTGGTTCTGCAGCGTGTGGTTCTGCAGTGGTTGCGCCTGCGTGGTTCTGCAGTGGTTGCGCCTGCGTAGTTCTGCAGCGTGTGGTTCTGCAGTGGTTGCGCCTGCGTAGTTCTGCAGCGTGTGGTTCTGCAGTGGTTGCGCCTGCGTAGTTCTGCAGCGTGTGGTTCTGCAGTGGTTGCGCATGCGTGGTTCCGCAGCGTGCAGCGTGGTTCGTGTGGTTCGTTCCGCAGCGTGCAGCGTGGTTCGTTCCGCAGCGTGCAGCGTGGTTCGTTCCGCAGCGTGCAGCGTGGTTCGTTCCGCAGCGTGCAGCGTGGTTCCGCAGCGTGCAGCGTGGTTCCGCAGCGTGCAGCGTGGTTCCGCAGCGTGCAGCGTGGTTCCGCAGCGTGCAGCGTAGGCTCAGCCTGCGTGGTTGTGCAGCTCCTCCACGCCAGACGGAGGAGAGTGATTTATGGACATTGAGTTGACAAGCGGCCGCCGGCGGGGTCAGAGTTGGTTGCTCTCTTCAGACACTTTTTGTTCCTTTGCAGTTAAGACAAGCAAAAGAAGAAGAAGGAGAATTACAACGCCATGGCTCCTACAATATATGAGAGTTCAACAACAAAAGGTAAACTGTTGCAACTTCCTGGTTTAGTATTTAGCTAGAGAGGAGCTGGCTGCCGAGCAGCTGTCAATGACTGGCTCGATTAGTTGCAGTTGGTTAGTTTGCTGCATATCCACGTCAACGTTTTTCCATCCAGCTACCCTAAATGCCAAACGTTTTTATTTATTCATAGATAGATTGATAGATTGATAGCTACATAGCAGCTAGTCAACATGTGCTGTCTGCATGTTCCCCTGCCTGGTAGAGTAACGTCAGCAAAACACGGGCAGAGAGAGATAGATAGTAACTTGGGTCGCAATGTCAGGACACCAAACGTTTCCAGAACCGGACGGAAACGAAACGGGGGACCGGCATTTATCCAATAGAAACTCTGGTGTTATTTGTAAAAACTCGAGTTGAACTGAATTTGTAGAATATATATACTCTCGTTTTAGTTGCAAAAGGTGTAACTACTGTTTCCATTGGACAAATTCATGTAAGTCTTATCTCCGTTCCGTTTGTTTCCATTTTAAGAAACGTTTTACAACTGAACAGGCGTAATGAATACACCCCTGACACGTGTAAACCACTTCCCTGTAAACAAGCGAGTTAACGAACATCTTGTCTCGGTAATGGACAACTGGTGGGTCTTTTGTAGATCAACCCCCCTCCACAGAAATATTATATATATATATATACACAGTACCAGTCAAAGGTTAGGACACACCTACTCATTCCAGGGTTTTTCTTTATTTGATTTTTAAAACTATTTTCTACATTGTAGAATAATAGTGAAGACATCAACTATGGAATAACACATATGGAATCATGTAGTAACCAAAAAAGTGATAAAACAAATCAAAATATATTTTACATTTGCGATTCTTCAAAGTAGCCACCCTTTGCCTTAAATGACAGCCTGGCATTCTCTCAACCAGTTTATATAACCATATTAACATGTACTATGCTAACTGCAGAGCTTCACTAGAGGCTGAGCTCAGGGAGCTGTTGAGGAAGAGGATCATGATACTAGATGGAGGGAAGGGAACATATTTATCATGTAATATGTTGCTTACCTCAGGTAGTGGCCCTAGCAGACCTGCCCTAGAGGCTGAGCTCAGGGAGCTGTTGGGGAAGAGGATCATGATACTAGATGGAGGGATGGGCACCATGATCCAGGAGAGGCGATTGGAGGAGGAGCACTTCAGGGGGGAGGAGTTTAAAGACCACACCCACAGCCTGAAGGGCAACAACGACCTGCTGAGCATCACACAGAGTGACGTCATCTACAATATACACAAGGTACGGTGATGTCATCTACAATATACACAAGGTACGGGATGTCATCTACAATATACACCTGAAACCCCACCTCTTTAAGGAATACCCTTTAAGATTTAGATGCACTATTGTAAAGTGACTGTTCCACTGGATGTCATAAGGTGAATGCACCAATTTGTAAGTCGCTCTGGATAAGAGCGTCTGCTAAATGACTTAAATGTAAATGTAAAAAGGTACAGTGATGTCATCTACAACATGCACAAGGTACGGTGATGTCATCTACAACATGCACAAGGTACGGTGATGTCATCTACAACATGCACAAGGTACGGTGATGTCATCTACAATATACACAAGGTACGGTGATGTCATCTACAATATACACAAGGTACGGTGATGTCATCTACAATATACACAAGGTACAGTGATGTCATCTACAATATACACAAGGTACGGTGATGTCATCTACAATATACACAAGGTACGGTGATGTCATCTACAATACACACAAGGTACGGTGATGTCATCTACAATACACACAAGGTACGGTGATGTCATCTACAATACACACAAGGTACGGTGATGTCATCTACAATATACACAAGGTACGGTCAGTGGAGTTAAAGAGTGGTTCACGTTATCCAGGACACCAACACACCGAAAGGTTGCAAGTTCAAATCCCCGAGCGGACAAGGTAGAAATCTGTCGTTCTGCCCCTGAACAGGCAGTTAACCCACTGTTCCTAGACCGTCATTGCAAATATGAATTTGTTCTTAACTGACTTGCCTGGTTAAATTAAAATGCACCTGTCTGTTACGCCCTAGTAATAATTAACCTGCACCTAGAATTGTTGATCTGTTATTGAGACGTATTTCCGGTCTTTTTGTGGGAGAGAGAGACTGGCGGACAGGATGAGATGACCTCTTTATGTGGGAGAGAGAGACTGGCGGACAGGATGAGATGACCTCTTTATGTGGGAGAGAGAGACTGGCGGACAGGATGAGATGACCTCTTTATGTGGGAGAGAGAGACTGGAGGACAGGATGAGATGACCTCTTTTTGTGGGAGAGAGAGACGGGCGGACAGGATGAGATGACCTCTTTATGTGGGAGAGAGAGACGGGCGGACAGGATGAGATGACCTCTTTATGTGGGAGAGAGAGACTGGAGGACAGGATGAGATGACCTCTTTTTGTGGGAGAGAGAGACGGGCGGACAGGATGAGATGACCTCTTTATGTGGGAGAGAGAGACTGGAGGACAGGATGAGATGACCTCGTTTTGTTTGGTGAAACTCTGCTGCGTGGATAAGCATTGACGTTCCTCTCTTGTGTTTGTTCCTAGGAATACCTGCTGGCCGGGGCAGACATCATTGAGACCAACACTTTCAGTAGCACCTGTATCGCCCAGGCCGACTACGGACTGGAACACTTGGTAAGACAACGGGGTCAGGGGGCGGTCTGTAGAATAACACTCCGATGAGCAATCAGAAGCTGTTATCGCAACATCAGATCACCAATCAGAAGCTGTTATCGCAACATCAGATCACCAATCAGAAGCTTTTATCGCAACATCACATCACCAATCAGAAGCTGTTATCACAACATCAGATCACCAATCAGAAGCTGTTATCACAACATCAGATCACCAATCAGAAGCTGTTATCGCAACATCAGATCACCAATCAGAAGCTGTTATCGCAACATCAGATCACCAATCAGAAACTGTTATCGCAACATCAGATCACCAATCAGAAGCTGTTATCGCAACATCAGATCACATGTCGTCAGAAAGGGATGGGTTTCTAAAGGTGACGTGACACAATAAATGTCTCACTCATTCATTCAGGTTGTTTGACTCCCTGATGTTTTCTCAGGCTTATCGTATGAACAAGGTGTCAGCAGAGGGTTGTTTGACTCCCTGATGTTTTCTCAGGCTTATCGTATGAACAAGGTGTCAGCAGAGGGTTGTTTGACTCCCTGATGTTTTCCCAGGCTTATCGTATGAACAAGGTGTCAGCAGAGGGTTGTTTGACTCCCTGATGTTTTCCCAGGCTTATCGTATGAACAAGGTGTCAGCAGAGGGTTGTTTGACTCCGTGATGTTTTCCCAGGCTTATCGTATGAACAAGGTGTCAGCAGAGGGTTGTTTGACTCCCTGATGTTTTCTCAGGCTTATCGTATGAACAAGGTGTCAGCAGAGGGTTGTTTGACTCCCTGATGTTTTCCCAGGCTTATCGTATGAACAAGGTGTCAGCAGAGGGTTGTTTGACTCCCTGATGTTTTCCCAGGCTTATCGTATGAACAAGGTGTCAGCAGAGGGTTGTTTGACTCCCTGATGTTTTCCCAGGCTTATCGTATGAACAAGGTGTCAGCAGAGGGTTGTTTGACTCCCTGATGTTTTCCCAGGCTTATCGTATGAACAAGGTGTCAGCAGAGGGTTGTTTGACTCCCTGATGTTTTCCCAGGCTTATCGTATGAACAAGGTGTCAGCAGAGGGTTGTTTGACTCCCTGATGTTTTCCCAGGCTTATCGTATGAACAAGGTGTCAGCAGAGGGTTGTTTGACTCCCTGATGTTTTCCCAGGCTTATCGTATGAACAAGGTGTCAGCAGAGGGTTGTTTGACTCCCTGATGTTTTCCCAGGCTTATCGTATGAACAAGGTGTCAGCAGAGGGTTGTTTGACTCCCTGATGTTTTCCCAGGCTTATCGTATGAACAAGGTGTCAGCAGAGGGTTGTTTGACTCCCTGATGTTTTCCCAGGCTTATCGTATGAACATGGTGTCAGCAGAGGGTTGTTTGACTCCCTGATGTTTTCCCAGGCTTATCGTATGAACAAGGTGTCAGCAGAGGGTTGTTTGACTCCCTGATGTTTTCCCAGGCTTATCGTATGAACAAGGTGTCAGCAGAAATAGCCAGGAAAGCAGCAGATGACATCACCAACCAGACAGGTCAGCTGATAAAGATAAAGTATCGTCATTGGAGGAAAAAAAACAACCCTATTTGACATTGACAACATTGCGTGTAGTAGATGTGTGTTTCCGTGTTTGTAACTCACAAACCTTTTGTTTTTTTATTACCAGGTTGTAAGAGATACGTGGCGGGCGCCGTGGGCCCCACCAATAAAACCCTGTCTGTGTCTCCCTCAGTGGAAAGACCAGACTTCAGGAACGTCAGTAAGAGATCAGCTTGTTGTTTATGCTTCTTCCTTGTCTTTCTACTGATGTCACTGCAAAGTGGCAGATTGGCAGGTGTTTTCCCCTTACAGTGGTGACATGTCACTACAGACCTGCGCTATATAGCTGTCTGTTATCCTATCAGGGTCTATAAGGCCTCTCAGACCTACACTATGTATCTGTTACCCTATCAGGGTCTATAAGGCCTCTCAGACCTACACTATGTATCTGTTACCCTATCAGGGTCTATAAGGCCTCTCAGACCTACACTATGTATCTGTTACCCTCTCAGACCTACACTATGTATCTGTTACCCTGTCAGACCTACACTATGTATCTGTTACCCTATCAGGGTCTATAAGGCCTCTCAGACCTACACTATGTATCTGTTACCCTATCAGGGTCTATAAGGCCTCTCAGACCTACACTATGTATCTGTTACCCTCTCAGACCTACACTATGTATCTGTTACCCTATCAGGGTCTATAAGGCCTCTCAGACCTACACTATGTATCTGTTACCCTATCAGACCTACACTATGTATCTGTTACCCTCTCAGACCTACACTATGTATCTGTTACCCTATCAGGGTCTATAAGGCCTCTCAGACCTACACTATGTATCTGTTACCCTCTCAGACCTACACTATGTATCTGTTACCCTATCAGGGTCTATAAGGCCTCTCAGACCTACACTATGTATCTGTTACCCTCTCAGACCTACACTATGTATCTGTTACCCTCTCAGACCTACACTATGTATCTGTTACCCTCTCAGACCTACACTATGTATCTGTTACCCTCTCAGACCTACACTATGTATCTGTTACCCTCTCAGTCCTACACTATGTATCTGTTACCCTATCAGACCTACACTATGTATCTGTTACCCTCTCAGACCTACACTATGTATCTGTTACCCTCTCAGACCTACACTATGTATCTGTTACCCTCTCAGACCTACACTATGTATCTGTTACCCTCTCAGACCTACACTATGTATCTGTTACCCTATCGGGGTCTATAAAGGCCTCTCAGACCTACACTATGTATTTGTTACCCTCTCAGACCTACACTATGTATCTGTTACCCTCTCAGACCTACACTATGTATCTGTTACCCTATCAGACCTACACTATGTATCTGTTACCCTCTCAGACCTACACTATGTATCTGTTACCCTCTCAGACCTACACTATGTATCTGTTACCCTCTCAGACCTACACTATGTATCTGTTACCCTCTCAGACCTACACTATGTATCTGTTACCCTATCGGGGTCTATAAAGGCCTCTCAGACCTACACTATGTATCTGTTACCCTCTCAGACCTACACTATGTATCTGTTACCCTCAGACCTACACTATGATCTGTTACCCTCTCAGACCTACACTATGTATCTGTTACCCTCTCAGACCTACACTATGTATCTGTTACCCTATCGGGGTCTATAAAGGCCTCTCAGACCTACACTATGTATCTGTTACCCTCTCAGACCTACACTATGTATCTGTTACCCTCTCAGACCTACACTATGTATCTGTTACCCTCTCAGACCTACACTATGTATCTGTTACCCTATCAGACCTACACTATGTATCTGTTACCCTATCAGACCTACACTATGTATCTGTTACCCTATCAGACCTACACTATGTATCTGTTACCCTCTCAGACCTACACTATGTATCTGTTACCCTCTCAGACCTACACTATGTATCTGTTACCCTATCGGGGTCTATAAAGGCCTCTCAGACCTACACTATGTATCTGTTATCCTATCAGGGTCTATAAGGCCTCTCAGACCTACACTATGTATCTGTTACCCTCTCAGACCTACACTATGTATCTGTTATCCTATCAGGGTCTATAAAGGCCTCTCAGACCTACACTATGTATCTGTTACCCTCTCAGGGTCTATAAAGGCCTATCAGACCTACACTATGTATATGTTACCCTGTCAGTCCTACACTATGTATCTGTTATCCTATCAGACCTACACTATGTATCTGTTACCCTATCAGACCTACACTATGTATCTGTTACCCTCTCAGACCTACACTATGTATCTGTTACCCTATCAGGGTCTATAAGGCCTCTCAGACCTACACTATGTATCTGTTACCCTCTCAGACCTACACTATGTATCTGTTACCCTATCAGACCTACACTATGTATCTGTTACCCTCTCAGACCTACACTATGTATCTGTTATCCTATCAGTCCTACACTATGTATCTGTTACCCTATCAGGGTCTATAAGGCCTCTCAGACCTACACTATGTATCTGTTACCCTATCAGACCTACACTATGTATCTGTTATCCTCTCAGACCTACACTATGTATCTGTTACCCTCTCAGGGTCTATAAGGCCTCTCAGACCTACACTATGTATCTGTTACCCTATCAGACCTACACTATGTATCTGTTACCCTATCAGACCTACACTATGTATCTGTTACCCTATCAGACCTACACTATGTATCTGTTACCCTATCAGACCTACACTATGTATCTGTTACCCAATCGGGGTCTATAAAGGCCTCTCAGGGGACTCTTGATAAACCATTGGTAACCTCCAGAGTTGACAGTACTCTGTCTGATGGTGCTACCGTGCTGAGTGGTTGTGTGTCTTCCCCCCTCAGCCTTTGATGAGCTGGCTGAGGCCTACGCCGAGCAGGTCCGGGGTCTGTTGGATGGAGGAGCGGATATTATCATGGTGGAGACCATCTTTGACACGGCCAACGCCAAGGTACACCTTCTTCACTCGCTGTCTTCATCACTGACTGTCATCTAGTTTCTCTTCTTCACTCGCTGCCTTCATCACTGACTGTCATCTAGTTTCTCTTCTTCACTCGCTGCCTTCATCACTGACTGTCATCTAGTTTCTCTTCTTCACTCGCTGTCTTCATCACTGACTGTCTTCACCACTGACTGTCTTCATCACTGACTGTCTTCATCACCACTGACTGTCTTCACCACTGACTGTCATCACCACTGACTGTCATCACCACTGACTGTCTTCACCACTGACTGTCATCACCACTGACTGTCTTCACCACTGACTGTCTTCACCACTGACTGTCTTCATCACCACTGACTGTCTTCATCACCACTGACTGTCTTCATCACCACTGACTGTCTTCATCACCACTGACTGTCTTCATCACCACTGACTGTCTTCATCACTGACTGTCTTCATCATCACTGACTGTCTTCATCATCACTGACTGTCTTCATCATCACTGACTGTCTTCATCATCACTGACTGTCTTCATCATCACTGACTGTCTTCATCACTGACTGTCATCTAGTTTCTATCAATGTGATTCTAGTTTTACATACGTTTCCATACAATTGATCATAATCAATGTATCGATTAATTTTTTTATTTTTATCTTGTCATAAAGGCAGCACTGTTTGCTATCGACAAACTGTTTGAAGAGAGCTACGAACCCAGACCTATATTTGTAAGTATGAATTCTGTCTTTTTGTCAGTGTCTTGCCAGTATATTTCTGAGTTAAATTACTAAATTACTCAATTAGTTAGCTAACGAGGCTAATTGAGGCTAGCCATAACACTACTGTGCTTCTCACCGTCCTACAGTTAGCTAACGAGGCTAATTGAGGCTGCTAGCCATAACGTTACTGTGCTTCTCACCGTCCTATAGTTAGCTAACGAGGCTAATTGAGGCTAGCCATAACACTACTGTGCTTCTCACCGTCCTACAGTTAGCTAACGAGGCTAATTGAGGCTAGCCATAACACTACTGTGCTTCTCACCGTCCTACAGTTAGCTAACGAGGCTAATTGAGGCTAGCCATAACACTACTGTGCTTCTCACCGTCCTACAGTTAGCTAACGAGGCTAATTGAGGCTAGCCATAATGTTACTGTGCTTCTCACCGTCCTACAGTTAGCTAACGAGGCTAATTGAGTCTGCTAGCCATAATGTTACTTTGCTTCTCACCGTCCTACAGTTAGCTAACGATGCTAATTGAGGCTGCTAGCCATAAAGTTACTGTGCTTCTCACCGTCCTACAGTTAGCTAACGAGGCTAATTGAGGCTGCTAGCCATAACGTTACTGTGCTTTTCACCGTCCTACAGTTAGCTAATGAGTCTAATTGAGGCTAGCCATAATGTTACTGTGCTTCTCACCGTCCTACAGTTAGCTAACGAGGCTAATTGAGGCTAGCCATAACACTACTGTGCTTCTCACCGTCCTACAGTTAGCTAACGAGGCTAATTGAGGCTAGCCATAATGTTACTGTGCTTCTCACCGTCCTACAGTTAGCTAACGAGGCTAATTGAGGCTGCTAGCCATAACGTTACTGTGCTTTTCACCGTCCTACAGTTAGCTAATGAGTCTAATTGAGGCTAGCCATAATGTTACTGTGCTTCTCACCGTCCTTCAGTTAGCTAACGAGGCTAATTGAGGCTAGCCATAACGTTACTGTGCTTCTCACCGTCCTACAGTTAGCTAATGAGGCTAATTGAGGCTAGCCATAATGTTACTGTGCTTCTCACCATCCTACAGTTAGCTAACGAGGCTAATTGAGGCTAGCCATAACGTTACTATGCTTCTAACCGTCCTACAGTTAGCTAACGAGGCTAATTGAGGCTGCTAGCCATAACTTTACTGTGCTTCTCACCGTCCTACAGTTAGCTAACGAGGCTAATTGAGGCTGCTAGCCATAACGTTACTGTGCTTTTCACCGTCCTACAGTTAGCTAATGAGTCTAATTGAGGCTAGCCATAATGTTACTGTGCTTCTCACCGTCCTACAGTTAGCTAACGAGGCTAATTGAGGCTAGCCATAACGTTACTGTGCTTCTCACCGTCCTACAGTTAGCTAATGAGTCTAATTGAGGCTAGCCATAATGTTACTGTGCTTCTCACCGTCCTACAGTTAGCTAACGAGGCTAATTGAGGCTAGCCATAACGTTACTGTGCTTCTCACCGTCCTACAGTTAGCTAATGAGGCTAATTGAGGCTAGCCATAATGTTACTGTGCTTCTCACCGTCCTACAGTTAGCTAACGAGGCTAATTGAGGCTAGCCATAACGTTACTATGCTTCTAACCGTCCTACAGTTAGCTAACGAGGCTAATTGAGGCTGCTAGCCATAACTTTACTGTGCTTCTCACCGTCCTACAGTTAGCTAACGAGGCTAATTGAGGCTGCTAGCCATAACTTTACTGTGCTTCTCACCGTCCTACAGTTAGCTAACGAGGCTAATTGAGTCTGCTAGCCATAATGTTACTTTGCTTCTCACCATCCTACAGTTAGCTAATGAGTCTAATTGAAGCTGCTAGCCATAACGTTACTGTGCTTCTCACCGTCCTACAGTTAGCTAACGAGGCTAATTGAGGCTAGCCATAACGTTACTGTGCTTCTCACCGTCCTACAGTTAGCTAACGAGGCTAATTGAGGCTGCTAGCCATAACGTTACTGTGCTTCTCACCGTCCTACAGTTAGCTAACGAGGCTAATTGAGTCTGCTAGCCATAATGTTACTTTGCTTCTCACCGTCCTACAGTTAGCTAACGAGGCTAATTGAGGCTAGCCATAACGTTACTGTGCTTCTCACCGTCCTACAGTTAGCTAACGAGGCTAATTGAGGCTGCTAGCCATAACGTTACTGTGCTTCTCACCGTCCTACAGTTAGCTAACGAGGCTAATTGAAGCTGCTAGCCATAAGGTGACTGTGCTTCTCACCGTCCTACAGTTAGCTAACGAGGCTAATTGAGGCTAGCCATAACGTTACTGTGCCTCTCACCATCCTACAGTTAGCTAACGAGGCTAATTGAGGCTGCTAGCCATAACGTTACTGTGTTTCTCACCGTCCTACAGTTAGCTAACGAGGCTAATTGAAGCTGCTAGCCATAAGGTGACTGTGCTTCTCACCGTCCTACAGTTAGCTAACGAGGCTAATTGAAGCTGCTAGCCATAAGGTGACTGTGCTTCTCACCGTCCTACAGTTAGCTACGCATAACTCCATTCAGATTATATCCTAAACAGCAGCCTACATGTTGGCTTTGGTCGTTGTAGCCTTTTCTCGCTCTCAATTCACTTTTAATTCGGTCATTTATATTCCTTCTTCCATTGATTTAAGATGTCTCCCTAACTTGCTTGACCACACAAGCGGAGACGCAATCCAATTGTCTGTCTGTCTCCGCGGGAAGCGTCAGGATCAGAGCGCCTTTTTCCAAATCATTAAAATACACTGAACAAAAATATAAACGCAGGACTGAACTCTCTCAGGACATATTGATTGATTGTGTTTCTAGATATCAGGCACCATCGTAGACAGGAGTGGTCGAACTCTCTCAGGACAGACGGGAGAGGCCTTCGTCATCAGTGTGTCCCATGCCAAACCCCTCTGGTGAGTCATTACAATCTGCTTCAGGACTACAATACTACCTTGTTGTTGTTGCTGTTGTTGTTGACTTCCACAGGTTTGTCCTCAAGTTTCTTGCTGTTTTATATTCAAATAAACTTCAAACTTCAGATCTGCTGGAGAGATTAATGGAATCCACAATATCTGACCTCATCAGACTGGGCCTCAATAGGTTGATGTGCAGTGTGTTCCTCTCTTCCAGTATTGGTCTTAACTGTGCCTTAGGAGCCACTGAGATGAGGCCTTTTATTCAGGCTATTGGGAAATGCACCACGGCTCACGTCTTGTGCTACCCCAACGCAGGTAACCAGCACCCATCCGTCTCCACTCACCCGGCAACTTAGCATCTAGCTAGCTCACCTTTTCTTTGTGTGTTCACAACCAACGATCTGCCGTTTTCACACCCTCCTCTCGTTTCAGGTCTCCCCAATACGTTCGGTGGATACGATGAGACCCCGGAGTTGACAGCCTCACATTTAAAGGTCAACTCGTTGATTTATAGCTGGTCTACCCAATGAATGATCTATCAATTTGATTCAGACAAATTAATAAATATCATTCCACTCCAAAATGCTAACCTCCCCTGTTATTGTAATGGTGAGAGGTTAGCATGTTTTAGGGGGTATGATATAAAATGTTAACCTCCCCTGTTATTGTAATGGTGAGAGGTTAGCATGTTTTAGGGGGTATGATATAAAATGCTAACCTCCCCTGTTATTGTAATGGTGAGAGGTTAGCATGTTTTAGGGGGTATGATATAAAATGCTAACCTCCCCTGTTATTGTAATGGTGAGAGGTTAGCATGTTTTAGGGGGTATGACATAAAATGCTAACCTCCCCTGTTATTGTAATGGTGAGAGGTTAGCATGTTTTAGGGCTATGATATAAAATGCTAACCTCCCCTGTTATTGTAATGGTGAGAGGTTAGCATGTTTTAGGGGGTATGATATAAAATGCTAACCTCCCCTGTTATTGTAGTGGTGAGAGGTTAGCATGTTTTAGGGGGTATGTTATAAAATGCTAACCTCCCCTGTTATTGTAATGGTGAGAGGTTAGCATGTTTTAGGGGGTATGATATAAAATGCTAACCTCCCCTGTTATTGTAATGGTGAGAGGTTAGCATGTCTTGGGGCAATGATATAAAATGCTAACCTCCCCTGTTATTGTAATGGTGAGAGGTTAGCATGTCTTGGGGCAATGATATAAAATGCTAACCTCCCCTGTTATTGTAATGGTGAGAGGTTAGCATGTTTTAGGGGGTATGATGTGTGTCTGTAACTTTCTCAAGCATTATCATTCAGGATTAATTCAGGATTATCCGTAACCACGGTAGCGTCCACATTAATGTAGAAGTGTCACGAAACATATTCTATTCTCATTTTCACAATAAAAGTGACTCCAAAATGACACTATACATAATTTACCATTAGTTTCTATTGGGCAACCAAAACAAACATCCAACACGTTTATAGAGTCACAAGCGTGATGTAATGATTGTGTGCCTGGTTTATGGGACAAAACACTAAACGCTTGGCAACTTTAATACACAGTGAATGTGTCCCAATACTTTTGGTCCCCTAAAATGGGGGGGGAACTATGTACATAAAGGGCTGGAATCTCTAAACGGTTCAGCTGATATGGATGAAAATACTCTCAAATTAAAGCTTGACAGTCTGACCTTTGACCTCATAGTCATTGTATCATTACAGTTTCTATACACAGTGACTGACTCTCTTATTTGTGTAGGACTTTGCTACAGATGGTCTGGTGAATCTGGTTGGTGGATGCTGTGGAACGACTCCTGCACACATCAGGTGACCTGTCGTCTGCTCTGTCCTCTGACACGAGCTGCTGTCCAGCGATATAGGACTGATATACTGTCTATAGATATAGGACTGATATATTGTCTATAGATATAGGACTGATATATTGTCTATAGATATAGGACTGATATATTGTCTGTAGATATAGGACTGATATATTGTCTATAGATATAGGACTGATATATTGTCTATAGATATAGGACTGATATACTGTCTATAGATATAGGACTGATATACTGTCTATACTACTGTCCAGTGATATAGAACAGATATACTGTCTATAGATATAGGACTGATATATTGTCTATAGATATAGGACTGATATACTGTCTATACTACTGTCCAGTGATATAGAACAGATATACTGTCTATAGATATAGGACTGATATATTGTCTATAGATATAGGACTGATATACTGTCTATACTACTGTCCAGTGATATAGAACAGATATACTGTCTATAGATATAGGACTGATATATTGTCTATAGATATAGGACTGATATATTGTCTATAGATATAGGACTGATATATTGTCTGTAGATATAGGACTGATATACTGTCTATACTACTGTCCAGCGATATAGGACTGATATACTGTCTATACTACTGTCCAGCGATATAGGACTGATATACTGTCTATACTACTGTCCAGTGATATAGAACAGATATACTGTCTATACTACTGTCCAGCGATATAGGACTGATATACTGTCTATAGATATAGGACTGATATATTGTCTATAGATATAGGACTGATATATTGTCTATAGATATAGGACTGATATATTGTCTATAGATATAGGACTGATATATTGTCTATAGATATAGGACTGATATATTGTCTATAGATATAGGACTGATATATTGTCTATACTACTGTCTGTAGATATAGGACTGATATATTGTCTATAGATATAGGACTGATATACTGTCTATAGATATAGGACTGATATATTGTCTATAGATATAGGACTGATATATTGTCTATAGATATAGGACTGATATATTGTCTATAGATATAGGACTGATATATTGTCTATAGATATAGGACTGATATATTGTCTATAGATATAGGACTGATATATTGTCTATACTACTGTCTGTAGATATAGGACTGATATATTGTCTATAGATACAGGACTGATATACTGTCTATAGATATAGGACTGATATACTGTCTATACTACTGTCTATAGATATAGGACTGATATATTGTCTATAGATATAGGACTGATATATTGTCTATAGATATAGGACTGATATATTGTCTGTAGATATAGGACTGATATATTGTCTATAGATATAGGACTGATATATTGTCTGTAGATATAGGACTGATATATTGTCTATAGATATAGGACTGATATATTGTCTATAGATATAGGACTGTTATATTGTCTATACTACTGTCTGTAGATATAGGACTGATATATTGTCTATACTACTGTCTGTAGATATAGGACTGATATATTGTCTGTAGATATAGGACTGATATATTGTCTATACTACTGTCTGTAGATATAGGACTGATATATTTTCTATAGATATAGGACTGATATATTGTCTATAGATATAGGACTGATATATTGTCTATAGATATAGGACTTAAGAGCGTCTGCTAAATGACTTAAATGTAATGTAATGACTAATATATTGTCTATAGATATAGGACTGATATATTGTCTGTAGATATAGGACTGATATATTGTCTATAGATATAGGACTGATATATTGTCTATACTGCTGTCTGTAGATATAGGACTGATATACTGTCTATACTAATGTCTGTAGATATTGGACTGATATATTGTCTATACTACTGTCTGTAGATATTGGACTGATATATTGTCTATACTACTGTCTGTAGATATAGGACTGATATATTGTCTATACTACTGTCTATAGATATAGGACTGATATATTGTCTGTAGATATAGGACTGATATATTGTCTATAGATATAGGACTGATATATTGTCTATAGATATAGAACTGATATATTGTCTATAGATATAGGACTGATATATTGTCTATAGATATAGGACTGATATATTGTCTATAGATATAGAACTGATATATTGTCTATAGATATAGGACTGATATATTGTCTATAGATATAGGACTGATATATTGTCTATAGATATAGGACTGATATACTGTCTATACTACTGTCCAGCGATATAGAACTGATATATTATCTATAGATATAGGACTGATATATTGTCTATACTACTGTCTATAGATATAGGACTGATATATTGTCTATAGATATAGGACTGATATATTGACTATAGATATAGGACTAATATATTGTCTATAGATATAGGACTGATATATTGTCTATAGATATAGGACTGATATATTGTCTATAGATATAGGACTGATATATTGTCTATAGATATAGAACTGATATATTGTCTATACTACTGTCTGTAGATATAGGACTGATATATTGTCTATAGATATAGGACTGATATATTGTCTATAGATATAGGACTGATATATTGTCTATAGATATAGGACTGATATATTGTCTATAGATATAGAACTGATATATTATCTATAGATATAGGACTGATATACTGTCTATACTACTGTCTGTAGATATAGGACTGATATATTGTCTATAGATATAGGACTGATATATTGTCTATACTACTGTCTATAGATATAGGACTGATATATTGTCTATACTACTGTCTATAGATATAGGACTATACTATACTGTCTGTAGATATAGGACTGATATATTGTCTATAGATATAGGACTGATATATTGTCTATACTACTGTCTGTAGATATAGGACTGATATATTGTCTATAGATATAGGACTGATATATTGTCTATACTACTGTCTATAGATATAGGACTGATATATTGTCTATAGATATAGAACTGATATATTGTCTATAGATATAGGACTGATATATTGTCTATAGATATAGGACTGATATATTGTCTGTAGATATAGGACTGATATATTGTCTATAGATATAGGACTGATATACTGTCTATAGATATAGGACTGATATATTGTCTATAGATATAGGACTGATATATTGTCTATAGATATAGGACTGATATATTGTCTGTAGATATAGGACTGATATATTGTCTATAGATATAGGACTGATATATTGTCTATACTACTGTCCAGCGATATAGGACTGATATATTGTCTGTAGATATAGGACTGATATACTGTCTATAGATATAGGACTGATATATTGTCTATAGATATAGGACTGATATATTGTCTATACTACTGTCCAGCGATATAGGACTGATATATTGTCTGTAGATATAGGACTGATATATTGTCTGTAGATATAGGACTGATATACTGTCTATAGATATAGGACTGATATATTGTCTATAGATATAGGACTGATATATTGTCTATACTACTGTCCAGCGATATAGGACTGATATATTGTCTGTAGATATAGGACTGATATACTGTCTATAGATATAGGACTGATATATTGTCTGTAGATATAGGACTGATATATTGTCTATAGATATAGGACTGATATATTGTCTGTAGATATAGGACTGATATATTGTCTATAGATATAGGAGTGATAGATATGAAACTAATATCCATCTCTCTCTGTGTGTTCAGGGCCATTGCTGAGAAAGTGAAGCACTGCCATCCCAGAGTGCCCCCTACTGATGTCTTTCAGGACTACATGCTACTCGCAGGTAGAACAACAAGAGTCTCGATGAGCTCTGTGTCCTTCCGGGCCGTTCCAGGGCTGGTATTTTATATAAAGTCTTGCAGAGTAGACGTGCTGATCTAGGATCAGTTCGGTCTTTTCTTTTTAAAGATAATCATGAATATAATGGCGTTGACCGGGAGGACCTGAATCTACAGTAGATCTGCTCTGAGATTTACCTTCTCAGTCACGGTAGCTGATGATGATGATGATGAATAGTAGCAGCAAACCACTGACGAGCTTTTCACCACAGCTTGAGCATGTTTTGTGCCACAGGTCTGGAGCCATTCAGGATCGGTCCGTACACTAATTTCGTCAACATCGGCGAGCGTTGCAACGTGGCTGGATCAAGGAAGTTCGCCAAGCTGATCATGTCGGGAAACTACGAGGTGAAACGTCTCTCCTTTTTATCCTCCTCGTCCCTGTCTGTGTCCCTGTCTGTGTCCCGGTCCCCGGTCCCCGGTCCCTGTCTGTGTCCCTGTCTGTGTCCCTGTCTGTGTCCCCCTGTCTGTGTCCCTGTCTGTGTCCCTGTCTGTGTCCCTGTCTGTGTCCCTGTCTGTGTCCCGGTCTGTGTCCCGGTCTGTGTCCCGGTCTGTGTCCCGGTCTGTGTCCCGGTCTGTGTCCCGGTCTGTGTCCCGGTCTGTGTCCCGGTCTGTGTCCCGGTCTGTGTCCCGGTCTGTGTCCCTGTCTGTGTCCCTGTCTGTGTCCCTGTCTGTGTCCCGGTCCCTGTCTGTGTCCCGGTCTGTGTCCCTGTCTGTGTCCCTGTCTGTGTCTGTGTCCCCATCTGTGAACCGGTCCCTGTCTGTGTCCCTGTCCCTGTCTGTGTCCCGGTCTGTGTCCCTGTCTGTGTCCCCTGTCCCCGTGTGTCCCTGTCCCTGTCTGTGTCCCGGTCTGTGTCCCTGTCTGTGTCCCCGTCTGTGTCCCTGTCTGTGTCCTTGTCTGTGACCCGGTCCCTGTCTGTGTCCCTGTCTGTGTCCCTGTCTGTGACCCGGTCCCTGTCTGTGTCCCTGTCTGTGTCCCTGTCTGTGTCCCCGTCTGTGTCCCGGTCTGTGTCCCGGTCTGTGTCCCGGTCTGTGTCCCGGTCTGTGTCCCTGTCTGTGTCCCTGTCCCGGTCTGTGTCCCGGTCTGTGTCCCTGTCTGTGTCCCTGTCTGTGTCCCCGTCTGTGAACCGGTCCCTGTCTGTGTCCCTGTCCCTGTCTGTGTCCCGGTCCCTGTCTGTGTCCCGGTCCCTGTCTGTGTCCCGGTCCCTGTCTGTGTCCCGGTCCCTGTCTGTGTCCCGGTCTGTGTCCCGGTCTGTGTCCCGGTCTGTGTCCCGGTCTGTGTCCCGGTCTGTGTCCCGGTCTGTGTCCCGGTCTGTGTCCCTGTCTGTGTCTGTGTCCCTGTCTGTGTCCCGGTCCCTGTCTGTGTCCCGGTCTGTGTCCCGGTCTGTGTCCCTGTCTGTGTCTGTGTCCCCGTCTGTGAACCGGTCCCTGTCTGTGTCCCTGTCCCTGTCTGTGTCCCGGTCTGTGTCCCTGTCTGTGTCCCCGTCTGTGTCCCTGTCCGTGTCCCTGTCTGTGTCCCGGTCCCTGTCTGTGTCCCTGTCTGTGTCCCTGTCTGTGTCCTTGTCTGTGACCCGGTCCCTGTCTGTGTCCCTGTCTGTGACCCGGTCCCTGTCTGTGTCCCTGTCTGTGTCCCCAACTGTGTCCCGGTCCCTGTCTGTGAACCGGTCCCTGTCTGTCTCCAGGAGGCGTTGAGCATAGCCAAGACCCAGGTGGAGATGGGAGCCCAGGTGTTGGACATCAACATGGACGAGGGGATGTTGGAGGGTCCTGCCGCCATGGCCCGGTTCTGCTGTCTCATATCCTCCGAGCCGGACATCGCCAGGGTAGGAATCACCTGGACATTTCAAAAAGATAAGATACCTGCGTACTGTTGAATGCTTCCCGACGGTTAATCGTGTTTCTAAACCACTTCCTGTGATGATGTTACTATGTACTGAGCTACAGGAAGCTGAACCATGTTGTTGAAGGGCCTGGAGATGCAGGACATCACTCTAAGGACAGAGTTCAGAGTTCAAACTCTAAGAACAAAGTCCTTTACTGAAGCTGAAGGTCACTTAGCCAGCTCTCCTCGTTGTCCTCTTTATCCTCCTCTCTCTCCTCTCCTCGTTGTCCTCTTTATCCTCATCTCTCTCCTCTCCTCTTTATCCTCATCTCTCTCCTCTCCTCGTTGTCCTCTTTATCCTCATCTCTCTCCTCTCCTCGTTGTCCTCTTTATCATCATCTCTCTCCTCTCCTCGTTGTCCTCTTTATCATCATCTCTCTCCTCTCCTCGTTGTCCTCTTTATCCTCATCTCTCTCCTCTCCTCGTTGTCCTCTTTATCCTCATCTCTCTCCTCTCCTCGTTGTCCTCTTTATCCTCATCTCTCTCCTCTCCTCGTTGTCCTCTTTATCCTCATCTCTCTCCTCTCCTCGTTGTCCTCTTTATCATCATCTCTCTCCTCGTTGTCCTCTTTATCCTCATCTCTCTCCTCGTTGTCCTCTTTATCCTCATCTCTCTCCTCGTTGTCCTCTTTATCCTTATCTCTCTCCTCTCCTAGTTGTCCTCTTTATCCTCATCTCTCTCCTCGTTGTCCTCTTTATCCTCATCTCTCTCCTCTCCTCGTTGTCCTCTTTATCATCATCTCTCTCCTCTCCTCGTTGTCCTCTTTATCATCATCTCTCTCCTCTCCTCGTTGTCCTCTTTATCCTCATCTCTCTCCTCGTTGTCCTCTTTATCCTCATCTCTCTCCTCGTTGTCCTCTTTATCCTCATCTCTCTCCTCTCCTCGTTGTCCTCTTTATCCTCATCTCTCTCCTCTCCTCGTTGTCCTCTTTATCATCATCTCTCTCCTCGTTGTCCTCTTTATCCTCATCTCTCTCCTCGTTGTCCTCTTTATCCTCATCTCTCTCCTCGTTGTCCTCTTTATCCTCATCTCTCTCCTCGTTGTCTTCTTTATCCTCATCTCTCTCCTCTCCTCGTTGTCCTCTTTATCATCATCTCTCTCCTCGTTGTCCTCTTTATCCTCATCTCTCTCCTCTCCTCGTTGTCCTCTTTATCATCATCTCTCTCCTCGTTGTCTTCTTTATCATCATCTCTCTCCTCTCCTCGTTGTCCTCTTTATCCTCATCTCTCTCCGCTCCTCGTTGTCCTCTTTATCATCATCTCTCTCCTCGTTGTCCTCTTTATCCTCATCTCTCTCCTCGTTGTCCTCTTTATCCTCATCTCTCTCTCGTCCTCTTTTTATCCTCATCTCTCTCTCCTCGTTGTCCTCTTTATCATCATCTCTCTCCTCTCCTCGTTGTCCTCTTTATCCTCGTCTCTCTCCTCTCCTAGTTGTCCTCTTTATCCTCCTCTCCTCGTTGTCCTCTTTATCCTCATCTCTCTCCTCTCCTCGTTGTCCTCTTTATCCTCATCGTTGTCCTCTTTAACCTCATCTCTCTCCTCTCCTCGTTGTCCTCTTTATCCTCATCTCTCTCCTCATTGTCCTCTTAATCCTCCTCTCTCCTCTCCTCGTTGTCCTCTTAATCCTCCTCTCTCCTCTCCTCGTTGTCCTCTCTCTCTCTCTCTCCTCTCCTAGGTACCTCTGTGTATAGACTTGTCTAACTTCCAGGTGTCCTCTCTCTCCTCTCCTCGTTGTCCTCTCTCTCTCTCTCTCCTCTCCTCGTTGTCCTCTCTCTCTCTCTCTCCTCTCCTAGGTACCTCTGTGTATAGACTCGTCTAACTTCCAGGTGTCCTCTCTCTCCTCTCCTCGTTGTCCTCTCTCTCTCTCCTCTCCTCGTTGTCCTCCTCTCTCTCTCCTCTCTAGGTACCTCTGTGTATAGACTCGTCTAACTCAGGTGTCCTCTCTCTCTCTCGTCTCTCTCTCTCTCTCTCTCTCTCTCTCTCTCTCTCCTCTCCCTAGGTACCTCTGTGTATAGACTCGTCTAACTTCCAGGTGTCCTCTCTCTCCTCGTTGTCCTCTCTCTCTCTCTCTCCTCTCCTCGTTGTCCTCTCTCTCTCTCTCCTCTCCTAGGTACCTCTGTGTATAGACTCGTCTAACTTCCAGGTGTCCTCTCTCTCCTCTCCTCGTTGTCCTCTCTCTCTCTCTCTCTCTCCTCGTTGTCCTCTCTCTCTCTCCTCTCCTAGGTACCTCTGTGTATAGACTCGTCTAACTTCCAGGTGTCCTCTCTCTCCTCTCCTCGTTGTCCTCTCTCTCTCTCTCCTCTCCTCGTTGTCCTCTCTCTCTCTCTCCTCTCCTAGGTACCTCTGTGTATAGACTCGTCTAACTTCCAGGTGTCCTCTCTCTCCTCTCCTCGTTGTCCTCTCTCTCTCTCTCTCTCCTCTCTCTCTCTCTCCTCCTCCTCTTGTCCTCTCCTCTCTCTCCTCTCCTAGGTACCTCTGTGTATAGACTCGTCTAACTTCCAGGTGTCCTCTCTCTCCTCTCCTCGTTGTCCTCTCTCTCTCTCTCCTCTCCTCGTTGTCCTCTCTCTCTCTCTCCTCTCCTAGGTACCTCTGTGTATAGACTCGTCTAACTTCGAGGTGTCCTCTCTCTCTCTCTCTCTCTCTCTCTCTCTCTCTCTCTCTCTCTCTCTCTCTCTCTCTCTCCTCTCCTAGGTACCTCTGTGTATAGACTTGTCTAACTTCCAGGTGTCCTCTCTCTCTCTCTCCTCTCCTAGGTACCTCTGTGTATAGACTTGTCTAACTTCCAGGTGTCCTCTCTCTCTCTCTCCTCTCCTAGGTACCTCTGTGTATAGACTCGTCTAACTTCCAGGTGATCAAGGCGGGACTGAAGTGTTGTCAGGGGAAGTGTATCGTGAACAGCATCAGTCTGAAGGAAGGAGAAGAGGAGTTTCTCCAGAGAGCTACGACTGTCAGACGCTACGGGGCTGCCGTGGTGGTTATGGCCTTCGACGAGGAGGGTCAGGTGAGACTGTCAGACGCTACGGGGCTGGCCTTCGACGAGGAGGGTCAGGTGAGACTGTCAGACGCTACGGGGCTGGCCTTCGACGAGGAGGGTCAGGTGAGACTGTCAGACGCTACGGGGCTGCCGTGGAGGTTATGGCCTTCGATGAGGAGGGTCAGGTGAGACTGTCAGACACTACGGGGCTGGCCTTCGACGAGGAGGGTCAGGTGAGACTGCTAGACGCTACGGGGCTGCCGTGGAGGTTATGGACGAGGAGGGTCAGGTGAGACTGTCAGACGCTACGGGGCTGCCGTGGAGGTTATGACCTTCGACGAGAAGGGTCAGGTGAGAAAAAGTATGTGAACCCTTCGAGAATTACCTGAAGTTATGTGTAAATTGGTCATCCAATTTGATCTGATCTTCATCTAAGTCACAACAATAGACAAACACAGTGTGCTTAAATTAATAACACACTAATTTTTGTATTTTTCTCATCTATGTTGAATACAGAATTTAAACATTCACAGTGTAGGTTGGAAAAAGTATGTGAACCCCCCTCCCCTAGGCTAATGACTTCTCCAAAAGATAATTAGAGTCAGGAGTCAGCTAACCTGGAGTCCAATCATCCTGTGCTGCTGTGGGTTATGGGTGGCAGGATGTAAGTGGTAGGGGTTCCATCCTGTACTGCTGTGGGTTATGGGTGGCAGGATGTAAGTGGTAGGTAGGGGGGGGGGGCAGGATGGGGGGGGGGGGGGGGGGTGGGGCAGGATGTAAGTGGGGGGGGCAGGATGTAAGTGGTAGGGGTTCCATCCTGTGCTGCTGTGGGTTATGGGTGGCAGGATGTAAGTGGTAGGGTTCCATCCTGTGCTGCTGTGGGTTATGGGTGGCAGGATGTAAGTGGTAGGGGTTCCATCCTGTACTGCTGTGGGTTATGGGTGGCAGGATGTAAGTGGTAGGGGTTCCATCCTGTGCTGCTGTGGGTTATGGGTGGCAGGATGTAAGTGGTAGGGGTTCCATCCTGTGTTGCTGTGGGTTATGGGTGGCAGGATGTAAGTGGTAGGGGTTCCATCCTGTACAGCTGTGGGTTATGGGTGGCAGGATGTAAGTGGTAGGGGTTCCATCCTGTACTGCTGTGGGTTATGGGTGGCAGGATGTAAGTGGTAGGGGTTCCATCCTGTACTGCTGTGGGTTATGGGTGCCTGGCAGACTGCAACACTTCTCCTACGACAGGGGTTTGGATCCCATGACCTCATGGATTAAAGACCGTTGGCCGGGAAACAACCAAGGCCTTGAAACAGCTGTTCTCTGGTTTCCTACAGGCTACAGACACAGAGCGCGACCTTGAAGCAGCTCTTCTCTGGTTTCCTACAGGCTACCGACACAGAGCGCGACCTTGAAGCAGCTCTTCTCTGGTTTCCTACAGGCTACCGACACAGAGCGAGACCTTGAAACAGCTTTCTTCTCTGGTTTCCTACAGGCTACCGACACAGAGCGCGACCTTGAAGCAGCTCTTCTCTGGTTTGCTACAGGCTACCGACACAGAGCGCGACCTTGAAGCAGCTGTCTTCTCTGGTTTCCTACAGGCTACCGACACAGAGCGAGACCTTGAAACAGCTGTCTTCTCTGGTTTCCTACAGGCTACCGACACAGAGCGCGACCTTGAAACAGCTGTCTTCTCTGGTTTCCTACAGGCTACCGACACAGAGCGCAAGGTCGACATCTGCAGCAGAGCCTATCGTCTCCTAGTAACTCAAGTGGGCTTTGACCCCAACGACATCATCTTTGACCCCAACATCCTGACCATCGGCACGGGCATGGAGGAACACAGCGAGTACGCCATCAACTTCATCAGAGCCACCAGGCTCATTAAGGTCAGTTGAGACCCGTGTCGTCTTTCTGCTAAACGAGGTCACTAAACACTGCTTCCTGTTGTCACTAACACTGCTTCCTGTTGTCACTAACACTGCTTCCTGTTGTCACTAACACTGCTTCCTGTTGTCACTAACACTGCTTCCTGTTGTCACTAACACTGCTTCCTGTTGTCACTAACACTGCTTCCTGTTGTCACTAACACTGCTTCCTGTTGTCACTAACACTGCTTCCTGTTGTCACTAACACTGCTTCCTGTTGTCACAACACTGCTTCCACAACACTGCTTCCTGTTGACACTAACACTGCTTCCTGTTGTCACGCTCCGGGGATTTCTCTGGGACTGTGTCGTCTTTCTGCTAAACGCGGTCACAACACTGCTTCCTGTTGTCACTAACACTGCTTCCTGTTGTCACTAACACTGCTTCCTGTTGTCACTAACACTGCTTCCTGTTGTCACTAACACTGCTTCCTGTTGTCACTAACGCTGCTTCCTGTTGTCACTAACGCTGCTTCCTGTTGTCACTAACGCTGCTTCCTGTTGTCACTAACGCTGCTTCCTGTTGTCACTGACGCTGCTTCCTGTTGTCACTGACGCTGCTTCCTGTTTTCACTAACGCGGCTTCCTGTTGTCACGCTCCGGGGATTTCTCTGGGACTGTGTCGTCTTTCTGCTAAACGTGGTCACTAACACTGCTTCCTGTTGTCACTAACACTGCTTCCTGTTGTCACTAACACTGCTTCCTGTTGTCACAACACTGCTTCCTGTTGTCACAACACTGCTTCCTGTTGTCACGCTCCGGGGATTTCTCTGGGACTGTGTCGTCTTTCTGCTAAACGTGGTCACTAACACTGCTTCCTGTTGTCACTAACACTGCTTCCTGTTGTCACTAACACTGCTTCCTGTTGTCACTAACACTGCTTCCTGTTGTCACAACACTGCTTCCTGTTGTCACTAACGCTGCTTCCTGTTGTCACGCTCCGGGGATTTCTCTGGGACTGTGTCGTCTTTCTGTATCCATGCCAGTGGTGATGTTACAGCACCCAGCTGTCCAGTGTCTTCTGGGAAAGGAGATTACATCTCACCTCAGGGGGATTTCAAACAACCCCCATGGCAGTGTGGGCTTCCAGGCTGTACTGACCCATACTGTGTTTTCTGTAGGAGTCGTTCCCTGGGGTCAGGAGTCGTTACCTGGGGTCAGGAGTCGTTACCTGGGGGTCAGGAGTCGTTACCTGGGGGTCAGGAGTCGTTACCTGGGGGTCAGGGGTCGTTACCTGGGGTCAGGAGTCGTTACCTGGGGTCAGGAGTCGTTACCTGGGGTCAGGAGTCGTTACCTGGGGACAGGGTCAACCTGACCTTTTAACAGTATATAATATATATATATATATCCTCTACAGGAGTCGTTACCTGGGGACAGGGTCAACCTGACCTTTTAACAGTATATAATATATATATATATATATCCTCTACAGGAGTCGTTACCTGGGGTCAGGGTCAACCTGACCTTTTAACAGTATATAATATATATATATATATCCTCTACAGGAGTCGTTACCTGGGGTCAGGGTCAACCTGACCTTTTAACAGTATATAATATATATATATATATATCCTCTACAGGAGTTGTTGCCTGGGGCCAGGAGTTGTTGCCTGGGGCCAGGAGTTGGTGCCTGGGGCCAGGAGTTGTTGCCTGGGGCCAGGAGTTGTTGCCTGGGGCCAGGAGTTGTTGCCTGGGGCCAGGAGTTGTTGCCTGGGGCCAGGAGTTGTTGCCTGGGGCCAGGAGTGGTTACCTGGGGCCAGGGTCAACCTGACCTTTAACAGTATATAATATATATATATATATCCTCTACAGGAGTCGTTGCCTGGGGTCAGGGTCAACCTGACCTTTAACAGTATATAATATATATATATATATCCTCTACAGGAGTCGTTGCCTGGGGCCAGGATGACCTTTAACAGTATATAATATATATATATATATCCTCTACAGGAGGATCCCTCTCCAACCTGTCGTTCTCCTTCAGAGGCATGGAGGTCATCAGAGAGGCCATGCATGGAGCCTTCCTGTACCACGCCATCAAGGTAGGTGGAGCCTTCCTGTACCACGCCATCAAGGTATGTGGAGCCTTCCTGTACCACGCCATCAAGGTAGGTGGAGCCTTCCTGTACCACGCCATCAAGGTAGGCGGAGCCTTCCTGTACCACGCCATCAAGGTAGGTGGAGCCTTCCTGTACCACGCCATCAAGGTAGGCGGAGCCTTCCTGTACCACGCCATCAAGGTAGGTGGAGCCTTCCTGTACCACGCCATCAAGGTAGGTGGAGCCTTCCTGTACCACGCCATCAAGGTATGCGGAGCCTTCCTGTACCACGTCATCAAGGTAGGTGGAGCCTTCCTGTACCACGCCATCAAGGTAGGTGGAGCCTTCCTGTACCACGCCATCAAGGTAGGTGGAGCCTTCCTGTACCATGCCATCAAGGTAGGCGGAGCCTTCCTGTACCACGCCATCAAGGTAGGCGGAGCCTTCCTGTACCACGCCATCAAGGTAGGTGGAGCCTTCCTGTACCACGCCATCAAGGTAGGTGGAGCCTTCCTGTACCACGCCATCAAGGTAGGTAGAGACCGTCCTGTACCACGCCATCAAGGTAGGTGGAGCCTTCGTGTACCACGCCATCAAGGTAGGTTGAGCCTTCCTAAACTGTGCCGTCAAGGTAGGTTGAACGCTAGCTAGCGGCCCTACTACGTTAGCCAGTGGCTATCGACATCTAGCCAGCTAGCGGACCTACTACGTTAGCCAGTGGCTGTCGACATCTAGCCAGCTAGCGGCCCTACTACATTAGCCAGTAGCTGTCGACATCTAGCCAGCTAGCGGCCCTACTACGTTAGCCAGTGGCTATCGACATCTAGCCACCTAGAGGCCCTACTACGTTAGCCAGTGGCTATCGACATCTAGCCAGCTAGCGGCCCTACTACGTTAGCCAGTGGCTATCGACATCTAGCCAGCTAGCGGCCCTACTACGTTAGCCAGTGGCTATCGACATCTAGCCAGCTAGCGGCCCTACTACGTTAGCCAGTGGCTATCGACATCTAGCCAGCTAGCGGCCCTACTACGTTATCCCTGCCTGAGTAACCCTGTTGTCCTGCTGTCTCCTATAGGACGGTATGGACATGGGCATAGTGAACGCTAGCTAGCGGCCCTACTACGTTATCCCTGCCTGAGTAACCCTGTTTTCCTGCTGTCTCCTATATGACGGTATGGACATGGGCATAGTGAACGCTAGCTAGCGGCCCTACTACGTTATCCCTGCCTGAGTAACCCTGTTGTCCTGCTGTCTCCTATAGGACGGTATGGACATGGGCATAGTGAACGCTGGCTAGTGGCCCTACTACGTTATCCCTGCCTGAGTAACCCTGTTGTCCTGCTGTCTCCTATAGGACGGTATGGACATGGGCATAGTGAACGCTAGCTAGCGTCCCTACTGCGTTATCCCTGCCTGAGTAACCCTGTTGTCCTGCTGTCTCCTATAGGACGGTATGGACATGGGCATAGTGAACGCTGGCAGCCTGCCCTACTACGTTATCCCTGCATGAGTAACCCTGTTGTCCTGCTGTCTCCTATAGGACGGTATGGACATGGGCATAGTGAACGCTGGCAGCCTGCCTGTCTATGATGATATCGACAAGGAGCTCCTGCTCATGTGTGAGAACCTTATCTGGAACAAAGACCCGGAGGCCACAGAGAAACTACTGCTGTACGCACAGGTATATGGTATACACACTACAGTACATATCCTAGTATAACTTACTGTGCAGGTATATGGTTTACACACTACAATACATATCCAGTACATATCCTAGTATAACTTACTGTGCAGGTATATGGTTTACACACTACAGTACATATCCTAGTATAACTTACTGTGCAGGTATATGGTTTACACACTACAGTACATATCCTAGTATAACTTACTACACAGGTATATGGTTTACACACTACAGTACATATCCTAGTATAACTTACTACACAGGTATATGGTTTACACACTACAGTACATATCCTAGTATAACTTACTACACAGGTATATGGTTTACACAATACAGTACATATTCTAGTATAGCTTACTGTGCAGGTATATGGTTTACACAATACAGTACATATTCTAGTATAGCTTACTGTGCAGGTATATGGTTTACACACTACAGTACATATCCTAGTATAACTTACTGTGCAGGTATATGGTTTACACACTACAGTACATATCCAGTACATATCCTAGTATAACTTACTGCACAGGTATATGGTTTACACACTACAGTACATATCCTAGTGTAACTTACTGTGCAGGTATATGGTTTACACACTACAGTACATATCCTAGTATAACTTACTGTGCAGGTATATGGTTTACACACTACAGTACATATCCTAGTATAACTTACTGTGCTTGTACGCAGAGGTACATTGCCTTCGGGAAAGTATTCAGACCCCTGGACTTTTCCCACATTTTGTTACGTAACAGCCTTATTCTAAAATGGATGACATTTTTTTCCCCCTCAGCAATCTATTAAGAATATCCCATAATGAAAAAGTAAAAACATTTTTTGTTTTTGTTGAAATGTTGGCAAATTTGTTAAATAGCAATACCTTATTTACGTAAGTATTCAGACCCTTTGCTATGAGACTCCAAATTGATCTCAGGTGCATCCTGTTTCCATTGATCCTCCTTGATGTTTCTACAACTTGACTGGAGTCCACCTGTGGTAAATTCAATTGATTGGACATGATTTGGAAAGGCACACACCTGTTTATATAACACACCTGTCTATATAACACACCTGTCTATATGTCTATATAACACACCTGTCTATATAACACACCTGTCTATATAACACACCTGTCACACCTGTCTATATAACACACCTGTCTATATAACACACCTGTCTATATAACACACCTGTCTATATAACACACCTGTCTATATAACACACCTGTCTATATAACACACCTGTCTATAAACACGTCCCACAGTTGACAGTGAATGTCAGAGTAAAACAACAAATGTCAAAAAACCAAGCCATGAGGTTGAAGGAATTGTCTGTTGAGATCTGAGACAGGATTGTGTCGAGGCACAGATCTGGGGAAGGGTACCAAAACATGTCTGCAGCATTGAAGGTCCCCAAGAACACAGTGGCCTCCATCATTCTGCAGCATTGAAGGTCCCTAAGAACACAGTGGCCTCCATCATTCTGCAGCATTGAAGGTCCCCAAGAACACAGTGGCCTCCATTATTCTGCAGCATTGAAGGTCCCCAAGAACACAGTGGCCTCCATTATTCTGCAGCATTGAAGGTCCCCAAGAACACAGTGGCCTCCATTATTCTTAAATGAAAGAAGTCTGGAATCAATTTGGCCGCCCATCCAAACTGAGCAATCGGGGGAGAAGGGCCTTGGTCAGGGAGGTGACCAAGGTCCCGATGGTCCATCTGACAGAGCTCCAGAGTTCCTCTGTGGAGATGGGAGAACCTTCCAGAAGGACAACCATCCCCGTAGGACTCCACCAATCAGGCCTTTATGGTAGCGTGGCCAGTTGGAAACCACTCCCCAGTAAAAGGCACATGACAGCCCACTTGGAGTTTGCCAAAAGGCACCTAAAAACTCTCAGACCATGAGAAACAAGATTCTCTGGTCTGATGAAACCAAGATTGAACTCTTTGGCCTGAATGCCAAGCGTCACGTCTGGAGGAAACCTGGCACCATCCCTACGGTGAAGCATGGTGGTGGCAGCATCATGTCTGGAGGAAACCTGGCACCATCCCTACAGTGAAGCATGGTGGTGGTGGTAGCATGCTGTGGGGATGTTTTTCAGTGATAGAAAATGGGAGACTCGTCAGGATCGAGGGAAAGATGAACGGAGCAAATTCTGTATGAACAGGTGCATACTAGTCCACCTGGTTAACACAGTACATACTGATCCACCTGGTTAACACAGTACATACTGGTCCACCTGGTTAACACAGTACATACTGGTCCATCTGGTTAACACAGTACATACTGGTCCACCTGGTTAACACAGTACATACTGGTCCACCTGGTTAACACAGTACATACTGGTCCATCCTGGTTAACACAGTACATACTGGTCCACCTGGTTAAACAGTACATACTATCTACCTGGTTAAACAGGTACATACTGGTCCACCTGGTTAACACAGTACATACTTCTGCCTGTTAACACAGTACATACTGGTCCACCTGGTTAACACAGTACATACTGGTCCACCTGGTTAACACAGGTACATACTGGTCCACCTGGTTAACACAGTACATGTCCACCTGGTATAACACAGTACATACTGGTCCACCTGGTTAACACAGTACATACTGGTCCACCTGGTTAACACAGTACATATTCTGTATAAACAGTACATACTGGTCCACCTGGTTAACACAGTTCATACTGTCCACCTGTATAAACAGGTACATACTGGTCCACCTGGTTAACCCAGTTCATGTCCTGCTGTATAAACAGGTACATACTGGTCCACCTGGTTAACACAGTACATACTGGTCCACCTGGTTAACACAGTACATATTCTGTATAAACAGGTACATACTGGTCCACCTGGTTAACACAGTACATACTGGTCCACCTGGTTAACCCAGTTCATGTCCTGCTGTATAAACAGGTACAACTGGTCCACCTGGTTAACACAGTACATGTCCTGTACTGGTCCACCTGGTTAACACAGTACATGTACTGGATCCACCTGAAGAGAATGGTTAACTGTGCAAAGGAGGGATACTGGTCCAGACGGATGGTTAACAACAGTAGGATACTGGTCCATCCTGGTTAACACAGTATGGGTTCATCAAGGTTAGTACCTGGGTAATCAAGGTTTAGTACATACTGGTCCACCATCCAGTGGAACAGTCACTTTACAATAGTTAAAACTTAAGGGGGGTGAGAGGGATTACTTATCCTATCCTAGGTATTCCTTAAAGAGGTGGGGTTTCAGGTGTCTCCGGACAGGTACATAGTATGGGCTCCACCTGGTATAATGGGCTCACAGGTTACATAGTATGGGCTCCACCTGGTTAACACAGGGTACATACTGGGGCTCACCTGGTTAATAGTATGGGTTCATCAAGGTTAGTAGGAGACAGGCTGGAGTATGGGCTCATCAAGGTTAGTATAGTATGGGTTCATCAAGGTTAGTAGGAGACAGGCTGGGCCACCTGGTTAATAGTATGGGCTCATCAGGTTAGTATAGTATGGGCTCATCAAGGTTAATAGTATGGGCTCATCATACTGGTATGGGCTCACCTGGTTAATAGTATGTACATATGGGCTCCACCAAGGTTAACATAGTATGGGCTCATCATATTAGTATAGTATGGGCTCATCAAGGTTAGTATGGTATGGGCTCATCAAGGTTAGTATAATGGGCTCATCAAGGTTAGTATGGTATGGGCTCATCAAGGTTAGTATAGTATCAGGTTAGTATAGTATGGGCTCACCTGGTTAGTTTAGTATGGGCTCATCAAGTTTAGTATAGTATGGGCTCAAAAGGTTAGTATAGTATGGGCTCATCAAGGTTAGTAGGAGAGAGGCTGGATATGGGCTCACAAGGTGGTTAACACAGTGGATATGTCTCATCAAGGTTAGTAAACAGGTTCATCAAGGTTAGTATAGTATGGGTTCATCAAGTTTAGTATGGTATGGGCTCATCAAGTTTAGTATGGTATGGGCTCATCAAGGTTAGTATAGTATGGGCTCATCAAGGTTAGTATAGTATGGGGTCATCAAGGTTAGTATAGTATGGGCTCATCAAGGTTAGTATAGTATGGGCTCATCAAGGTTAGTATAGTATGGGCTCATCAAGGTTAGTATAGTATGGGTTCATCAAGGTTAGTAGGAGAGAGGCTGGAGTATGGGCTTATCAAGGTTAGTATAGTATGGGCTCATCAAGGTTAGTATATTATGGGCTCATCAAGTTTAGTATAGTATGGGTTCATCAAGGTTAGTATAGTATGGGCTCATCAATGCTAGTAGGAGAGAGGCTGGAGTATGGGCTCATCAAGGTTGGTAGGAGAGAGGCTGGAGTATGGGCTCATCAAGGTTGGTAGGAGAGAGGCTGGAGTATGGGCTCATCAAGGTTAGTATAGTATGGGCTCATCAAGGTTAGTATGAGACAGGCTGGAGTATGGGCTCATCAAGGTTAGGATAGTATGGGCTCATCAAGGTTAGTATAATATGGGCTCATCAAGGTTAGTATAGAATGAGCTCATCAAGGTTAGTATAGTATGGGTTCATCAAGATTAGTAGGAGACAGGCTGGAGTATGGGCTCATCAAGGTTGGTAGGAGAGAGGCTGGAGTATGTGCTCATCAAGGTTAGTATAGTATGGGTTCATCAAGGTTAGTATAGTATGGGTTCATCAAGTTGAGTATAGTATGGGCTCATCAAGTTTAGTATAGTAGGGGCTCATCAAGGTTAGTATAGTATGGGCTCATCAAGGTTAGTATAGTATGTATAGTATGGGCTCATCAAGGTTAGTATAGTATGGGCTCATCAAGGTTAGTATAGTATGGGCTCATCAAGGTTAGTATAGTATGGGCTCATCAAGGTTAGTATAGAGTATGGGCTCATCAAGGTTGGTAGGAGTATAGTATGGGCTCATCAAGGTTGGTAGGAGAGGGCTCAGGCTGTATAGTATGGGCTCATCAAGGTTAGTATAGTATGGGCTCATCAAGGTTAGTATAGTATGGGTTCATCAAGGTTAGTATAGTATGGGCTCATCAAGGTTAGTATAGTATGGGCTCATCAAGGTTAGTATAATATGGGCTCATCAAGGTTAGTATAGTATGGGCTCATCAAGGTTAGTATAGTATGGGCTCATCAAGTTTAGCATAGTATGGGCTCATCAAGGTTGGTATAGTATGGGCTCATCAAGGTTAGTATAGTATGGGCTCATCAAGGTTGGTATAGTATGGGCTCATCAAGGTTAGTATAGTGTGGGCTCATCAAGGTATGGGGCTCATCAAGGTTATGGGCTCATCAAGGTTAGGAGTATGGGCTCATCAAGGTTAGTATAATATGGGCTCATCAAGGTTAGTATAGAATGGAGTCATGGGCTCATGGGTTCATCAAGATTAGGTGGAGTATGGGCTCATCAAGGTTGGTAGGATAGTATGGGCTCATCAAGGTTAGTATAGTATGGGTTCATCAAGGTTAGTACAGTATGGGTTCATCAAGTTGAAATGGGCTCATCAAGTTTAAATAGTAGGGGCTCAAAGGTAAATGTATGGGCTCATCAAGGTTATAGTATGTATAGTATGGGCTCATCAAGGTTAGTATAGTATGGGCTCATCAAGGTTAGTATAGTATGGGCTCATCAAGGTTAGTATAGTATGGGCTCATCAAGTTTAGTATAGAGATGCTAGGCTCATCAAGGTTGGTATGGTATGGGCTCATCAAGGTTATTATAGTATGGGCTCATCAAGGTTAGTATAGTATGGGCTCATCAAGGTTAGTATAGTATGGGGCTCATCAAGGTTAGTATAGTATGGGCTCATCAAGGTTAGTATAGTATGGGCTCATCAAGGTTATGGGCTCATCAAGGTATAGTATGGGCTCATCAAGGTTAGTATAGTATGGGCTCATAGGTTGGTATGGGCTCATCAAGGTTAGTATAGTATGGACTCATCAAGGTTAGTATAGTATGGGCTCATCAAGGTTAGTGGTATGGGCTCAGGTAATAATAGTAATATTATGGGCTCATAAGGTTAGCCATTTAGTATGGGCTCATCAAGGTTTATAGTATGGGCTCATCAAGGTTAGTATGGTATGGGCTCAGTCATGTGTGGGCTACATTCTAGTATGGTATGGGCTCATCAAGGGATCGTACAGCTCATCAAGGTTAGTATAGTATGGGCTCATCAAGGTTAGTGGCATGCAGGTACCACGTTATTGTCCCTCTCTCTACTGATCATATACTGCAGGGACCAAGTTATTTTCAAGTATGTCTAGAAAAATGGTTCTGGTCAAAACTGTACAGATACATTTAAGGTACAAATCTCTCTTTCTCCATCACAATTGCTATCGGTATTCCTTCCTCTGTCTCTCTCTCGCTCTTTCCAGGGTATAGATAAGTATGTGGTAGAGGACACAGAGGAGGCGAGGTCCCAGGCTGAGCTCTATCCGAGGCCCCTACACGTCATCGAGGGGCCCTGATGAACGGCATGAAGGTGGTGGGAGACCTGTTTGGAGCTGGGAAAATGTTCCTACCTCAGGTGAGGGGAAGATATGGAGGAGAGAGAGAGAGATCCTCAGGTAGGGGGAAGAGATATCCTCAGGTAGGGGGAAGAGATATCCTCAGGTAGGGGGGAAGAGAGATATCCTCAGGTAGGGGGAAGAGATATCCTCAGGTAGGGGGAAGAGAGATCCTCAGGTAGGGGGAAGATATGGAGGAGAGAGAGAGATCCTCAGGTAGGGGGAAGAGATATCCTCAGGTAGGGGGAAGATATGGAGGAGAGAGAGATCCTCAGGTAGGGGGAAGAGATATCCTCAGGTGGGGGGAAGAGATCCTCAGGTAGGGGGAGGAAGAGATCCTCAGGTAGGGGGAAGAGAGATCCTCAGGTAGGGGGAAAGAGATCCTCAGGTAGGGGGAAAAGAGATCCTCAGGTAGGGGGAAGAGATATCCTCAGGTAGGGGGAAGAGATATCCTCAGGTAGGGGGAAGAGATATCCTCAGGTAGGGGGAAGAGATATCCTCAGGTAGGGGGAAGAGATATCCTCAGGTAGGGGGGGGAAGAGATATCCTCAGGTAGGGGGGAAGAGATATCCTCAGGTAGGGGGGAAGAGATATCCTCAGGTAGGGGGAAGAGATATCCTCAGGTAGGGGGGAGAGAGATATCCTCAGGTAGGGGGAAGAGAGATATCCTCAGGTGGGGGGGAAGAGATATCCTCAGGTAGGGGGGGAGAGAGATATCCTCAGGTAGGGGGAGAGAGATATCCTCAGGTGGGGGGGAAGAGATATCCTCAGGTAGGGGGAAAGAGAGATATCCTCAGGTGGGGGGGAAGAGATATCCTCAGGTAGGGGGGAAGAGAGATATCCTCAGGTAGGGGGGGAAGAGAGATATCCTCAGGTAGGGGGGGGAGAGAGATATCCTCAGGTAGGGGGAAGATATCCTCAGGTAGGGGGGAGATATCCTCAGGTATGGGGGAGATATCCTCAGGTAGGGGGAAGAGATATCCTCAGGTAGGAGGGGAAGAGATATCCTCAGGTAGGGGGGAGAGATATCCTCAGGTATGGGGGGAGATATCCTCAGGTAGGGGGGAGAGATATCCTCAGGTATGGGGGGAGATATCCTCAGGTAGGAGGGGAAGAGATATCCTCAGGTATGGGGGGAGATATCCTCAGGTAGGAGGGGAAGAGATATCCTCAGGTAGGAGGGGAAGAGATATCCTCAGGTAGGAGGGGAAGAGATATCCTCAGGTAGGAGGGAAGAGATATCCTCAGGTAGGAGGGAGAAGAGATATCCTCAGGTAGGAGGTTAAGAGATATCCTCAGGTAGGAGGGAAGAGATATCCTCAGGTAGGGGTGGAAGAGATATCCTCAGGTAGGAGGTTAAGAGATATCCTCAGGTTGGAGGTTAAGAGATATCCTCAGGTAGGAGGGAAGAGATATCCTCAGGTTGGGGAGGAAGAGATATCCTCAGGTAGGAGGTTAAGAGATATCCTCAGGTAGGAGGAAGAGATATCCTCAGGTAGGGGGAAGAGATATCCTCAGGTAGGAGGGAAGAGATATCCTCAGGTAGGGGGAGAAGAGATATCCTCAGGTAGGGGGGAAGAGATATCCTCAGGTAGGGGGGAAGAGATATCCTCAGGTAGGAGGTTAAGAGATATCCTCAGGTAGGAGGTTTCTATTCTATCCTCAGGTAGGGGGAAGAGATATCCTCAGGTAGGAGGAAGAGATATCCTCAGGTAGGGGGAGAGATATCCTCAGGTAGGGGAGGAAGAGATATCCTCAGGTAGGGGGAAGAGATATCCTCAGGTAGGAGGGAAGAGATATCCTCAGGTAGGGGAGGAAGAGATCCCCTCAGGTAGGGGAGGAAGAGATATCCTCAGGTAGGGGAGGAAGAGATCTCCTCAGGTAGGAGGAAGAGATATCCTCAGGTGAGGAAGAGATCTCCTCAGGTACCTGTCTGTCTCACTACTGTAACTGTTTCTATTCTTCCTGTCTGTCTGTGTTGTGTCTGTGTGTGTGTGTTGTGTGTGTGTGTGTGTGTGTGTTGTGTGTGTGTGTGACAGGTGATAAAGTCAGCACGTGTGATGAAGAAGGCTGTCGCCCACCTGATCCCTTCATGGAGAAGGAGAGAGAGGCCATGCTACTGGCATCAGGATCAGTAGAGGAGATTGTGAGTCTGTCTCTCTACCTGTCTGTCTCTCTACCTGTCTGTCTCTCTCTCTTCCTGTCTGTCTCTCTTCCTGTCTGTCTCTCTTTTTGTCTCTCTCTCTACAGTCTGTTTCTGTCTCTCTACCTGTCTGTTTCTGTCTCTCTTCCTGTCTCTCTCTCTACAGTCTGTTTCTGTCTCTCTACCTGTCTGTTTCTGTCTCTCTTCCTGTCTCTCTCTCTACAGTCTGTTTCTGTCTCTCTACCTGTCTGTTTCTGTCTCTCTTCCTGTCTGTCTCTCTTCCTGTCTGTCTCTCTTCCTGTCTGTCTCTCTTCCTGTCTGTCTCTCTACCTGTCTGTCCGTCTCTCTGTCTGTCCGTCTCTCTCTACAGTCTGTTTCTGTCTCTCTACCTGTCTCTCTACCTGTCTGTCTCTACCTGTCTGTCTGTCTGTCTGTCTGTCTGTCTGTCTGTCTGTCTGTCTGTCTGTCTGTCCGTCCGTCCGTCCGTCCGTCCGTCCGTCCGTCCGTCCGTCCGCCTGTCTGTCTTGTCCTTCTCTCTCTACAGTGTGTTTCTGTCTCCCCATCTCTTCACATCTCTCCTCTACATTAATACTGAGGAGGTTTCTCATCGTCAACACGTTTAACACCATAGTGAAGGGACTGATACATCACAGCTCTACAATAATGATCTATACCCCCCCTGTTAGGACCCCTACCAGGGCACCATAGTGAAGGGACTGATTCATCACAGCTCTACAGTAATGATCTATACCCCCCTGTTAGGACCCCTACCAGGACACCATAGTGAAGGGACTGATTCATCACAGCTCTACAGTAATGATCTATACCCCCCTGTTAGGACCCCTACCAGGACACCATAGTGAAGGGACTGATTCATCACAGCTCTACAGTAATGATCTATACCCCCCCTGTTAGGACCCCTACCAGGGCACCATAGTGAAGGGACTGATTCATCACAGCTCTACAGTAATGATCTATACCCCCCTGTTAGGACCCCTACCAGGACACCATAGTGAAGGGACTGATTCATCACAGCTCTACAGTAATGATCTATACCCCCCCCCTGTTAGGACCCCTACCAGGACACCATAGTGAAGGGACTGATTCATCACAGCTCTACAGTAATGATCTATACCCCCCCCGCTGTTAGGACCCCTACCAGGACACCATAGTGAAGGGACTGATTCATCACAGCTCTACAGTAATGATCTATACCCCCCTGTTAGGACCCCTACCAGGACACCATAGTGAAGGGACTGATTCATCACAGCTCTACAGTAATGATCTATACCCCCCCTGTTAGGACCCCTACCAGGACACCATAGTGAAGGGACTGATTCATCACAGCTCTACAGTAATGATCTATACCCCCCTGTTAGGACCCCTACCAGGAACCATTCTGTTGGCCACAGTGAAGGGAGATGTCATCATCGGAAAGAACATTGTAGGAGTGGTGCTGGGCTGCAACAACTTCAGGTAGGGGTGTTCTGTTCTATTGTTCTATTGTTCTATTGTGTTCTATTGTTCTAGTGTTCTATTGTTCTATTGTGTTCTCTGCAACAACTTCAGGTAGGGCATGTTCTGTTCTAGTGTTCTATTGTTCTAGTGTTCTATTGTTCTATTGTGTTCTATTGTTCTAGTGTTCTATTGTTCTATTGTGTTCTCTGCAACAACTTCAGGTCGGGTGTGTTCTGTTCTATTGTTCTATTGTTCTATTGTGTTCTATTGTTCTAGTGTTCTATTGTTCTATTGTGTTCTCTGCAACAACTTCAGGTAGGGCATGTTCTGTTCTAGTGTTCTATTGTTCTAGTGTTCTATTGTTCTATTGTGTTCTCTGCAACAACTTCAGGTCGGGTGTGTTCTGTTCTAGTGTTCTATTGTTCTATTGTGTTCTCTGCAACAACTTCAGGTCGGGTGTGTTCTGTTCTATTGTTCTATTGTTCTATTGTGTTCTATTGTGTTCTATTGTTCTAGTGTTCTATTGTTCTATTGTGTTCTCTGCAACAACTTCAGGTAGGGCATGTTCTGTTCTAGTGTTCTATTGTTCTAGTGTTCTATTGTTCTATTGTGTTCTCTGCAACAACTTCAGGTCGGGTGTGTTCTGTTCTAGTGTTCTATTGTTCTATTGTGTTCTCTGCAACAACTTCAGGTCGGGTGTGTTCTGTTCTAGTGTTCTATTGTTCTATTGTGTTCTCTGCAACAACTTCAGGTAGGGCGTGTTCTGTTCTATTGTTCTATTGTGTTCTATTGTTCTAGTGTTCTAGTGTTCTATTGTTCTATTGTGTTCTCTGCAACAACTTCAGGTAGGGGCGTGTTCTGTTCTATTGTGTTCTATTGTTCTGGACTTTTATTCAGTTGTACATATTGTCCACATTGACTCTGTACCGGTACCTCCCGTATTGACTCTGTACCGGTACCTCCTGTATTGACTCTGTACCGGTACCACCTGTATATAGCCTCCACATTGACTCTGTACCAGTACCCCCTGTATATAGCCTCCCCATTGACTCTGTACCGGTACCCCCTGTATATAGCCTCCACATTGACTCTGTACCGGTACCCCCTGTATATAGTCTCCACATTGACTCTGTACCGGTACCCCCTGTATATAGCCTCCCCATTGACTCTGTACCGGTACCCCCTGTATATAGTCTCCACATTGACTCTGTACCGGTACCCCTGTATATAGCCTCCACATTGACTCTGTACCGGTACCCCCTGTATATAGTCTCCACATTGACTCTGTACCGGTACCCCCTGTATATAGTCTCCACATTGACTCTGTACCAGTACCCCCTGTATATAGTCTCCACATTGACTCTGTACCGGTACCCCCTGTATATAGTCTCCACATTGACTCTGTACCGGTACCCCCTGTATATAGTCTCCACATTGACTCTGTACCGGTACCCCCTGTATATAGCCTCCACATTGACTCTGTACCGGTACCCCCTGTATATAGCCTCCACATTGACTCTGTACCGGTACCCCCTGTATATAGTCTCCACATTGACTCTGTACCGGTACCCCCTGTATATAGCCTCCACATTGACTCTGTACCGGTACCCCCTGTATATAGCCTCCACATTGACTCTGTACCGGTACCCCCTGTATATAGCCTCCACATTGACTCTGTACCGGTACCCCCTGTATATAGCCTCCACATTGACTCTGTACCGGTACCCCTGTATATAGCCTCCACATTGACTCTGTACCAGTACCCCTGTATATAGTCTCCACATTGACTCTGTACCGGTACCCCCTGTATATAGCCTCCACATTGACTCTGGACCGGTACCCCCTGTATATAGTCTCCACATTGACTCTGGACCGGTACCCCCTGTATATAGCCTCCACATTGACTCTGGACCAGTACCCCCTGTATATAGCCTCCACATTGACTCTGTACCTGGTACCCCTGTATATAGTCTCCACATTGACTCTGTACCGGTCTACCACCTGTTATAGTTCCACATTGACTCTGTAGGTACCCCCTGTATATAGCCTCCACATTGACTCTGTACCGGTCCACCCACCTGTATATAGCCTCCACATTGACTCTGTACCGGTAGCCCCTGTATATAGCCTCCACATTGACTCTGTACTACCCCTGTATATAGCCTCCACATTGACTCTGTACACCTGTTGTACCCCCTGTATATAGCCTCCACATTGACTCTGTACCAGTACCCACTGTAAGGTCTACTACACCTGTTGTATTCAGCATTTCACTGTAAGGTCTACTACACCTGTTGTATTCAGCATTTCACTGTAAGGTCTACTACACCTGTTGTATTCAGCATTTCACTGTGAGGTCTACTACACCTGTTGTATTCAGCATTTCACTGTAAGGTCCACTACACCTGTTGTATTCAGCATTTCACTGTGAGGTCTACTACACCTGTTATATTCAGCATTTCACTGTGAGGTCTACTACACCTGTTATATTCAGCATTTCACTGTGAGGTCTACTACACCTGTTGTATTCAGCATTTCACTGTAAGGTCTACTCCACCTGTTGTATTCAGCATTTCACTGTGAGGTCTACTACACCTGTTGTATTCAGCATTTCACTGTAAGGTCTACAGCTGTTGTATTCGGGCGCATGTGACTAATACAATTGGATTTGATTGGTTCCTGTACCTTTCCATGACCTTGTCCTAACCCTGTTTCCTTTTCCCAGAGTGATCGATCTGGGGGTCATGATTCCATGCGACAGGATATTGAGGGAAGCCATCGACTGCAAAGCAGGTGTGTTGACAGGAACCTTATGGCTTATAGGTATAACCTGGTCCCAGATCAGTTTGGGCTGTCTGACGAGGTGGCACTAGGAGGTGAATAACCTGGTCCCAGATCAGTTTGGGCTGCCTGACTGGGTGGCACTAGGAGGTGAACCTTATGGCTTATCAGTTCCACTGTACTGTAGCTCGATGTTTGGCTTAATCAGGAGGTGATTAACCTGGTCCCAGATCAGTTTGGGCTGTCTGAAGAGATGGCACTAGGAGGTGATTAACCTGGTCCCAGATCAGTTTGGGCTGTCTGAAGAGATGGCACTAGGAGGTGATTAACCTGGTCCCAGATCAGTTTGGGCTGTCTGACGGGGTGGCACTAGGAGGTGATTAACCTGGTCCCAGATCAGTTTGGGCTGTCTGACGGGGCGGCACTAGGACAGGAAGTGGTGCTTAACCTGGTCCCAGATCAGTTTGGGCTGTCTGACGATGTGGCACTAGGAAGTGATTAACCTGGTCCCAGATCAGTTTGGGCTGTCTGACAGGGCAGCACTAGCAGGTGATTAACCTGGTTCCAGATCAGTTTGGGCTGTCTGACGGGGCTGCACTAGGAGGTGATTAACCTGGTCCCAGATCAGTTTGGGCTGTCTGACGATGTGGCACTAGGAGGTGATTAACCTGGTCCCAGATCAGTTTGGGCTGTCTGACGGGGCGGCACTAGGACAGGAAGTGGTGCTTAACCTGGTCCCAGATCAGTTTGGGCTGTCTGACGATGTGGCACTAGGAGGTGATTAACCTGGTCCCAGATCAGTTTGGGCTGTCTGACGGGGCGGCACTAGGAGGTGAATAACCTGGTCCCAGATCAGTTTGGGCTGTCTTGCCAACTGCTAGGAGTTGGAGTTGGCTATAAACCACAGACAGATCTGGGACCAGGCCAGAGAAGGAGTAGGATTGGGACTGAAATCAGAGATGGAATGAGTGAACTGCTCTTTGAGAAGTAGTCCCTCCAGCTGAACTTCCTGTGTATCCCTCCGCCCTACAGACATCATCGGTCTGTCTGGCCTCATCACGCCCTCGCTGGATGAGATGATCTACGTTGCCAAGGAGATGGAGCGGCTTGGGATGAAGACCCCACTGCTGATCGGAGGGGCCACCACCTCCAAGTAAGACACACACACACTGTGACCTTTCAACTCGCCACTTCCTGGCCCCTTGTTGACCCTGTGTCTGATGTGATGCGTCTCTCAACACACACCGTCATTATCTTCACCGTGACCTTTCAACTCGCCACTTCCTGGCCCCTTGTTGGCCCTGTGGCTGATGTGATGCGTCCCTCAACACACACCGTCATTATCTTCACCGTGACCTTTCAACTCGCTACTTCGTGGCCCCTTGTTGACCCTGTGTCTGATGTGATGCGTCTCTCAACACACACCGTGACCTTTCAACTCGCTACTTCCTGGCCCCTTGTTGACCCTGTGTCTGATGTGATGCGTCTCTCAACACACACCGTGACCTTTCAACTCGCTACTTCGTGGCCCCTTGTTGACCCTGTGTCTGATGTGATGCGTCTCTCAACACACACCGTCATTATCTTCACCGTGACCTTTCAACTCGCTACTTCCTGGCCCCTTGTTGACCTTGTGTCTGATGTGATGCGTCTCTCAACACACACCGTCATTATCTTCACCGTGACCTTTCAACTCACTACTTCGAGGCCCCTTGCTGGCCCTGTGTCTGATGTGAAGCCTCTGTGTGTAACAGGACCCACACGGCAGTGAAGATCGCTCCCCGTTACAGCTGTCCTGTGGTGCATGTTCTGGATGCTTCCAGGAGTGTGGTGGTGGTACGTACACTAAACTGACTAGACACACTACACTTCCTGTTCTCAATTAGTACAGCCCACACTACACTTCCTGTTCTCACTTAGTACAGCCCACACTACACTGACTAGACACACTACACTTCCTGTTCTCACTTAGTACAGCCCACAATACACTGGCTAGACGCACTACACTTCCTGTTCTCACTTAGTACAGCCCACACTGCACTGACTAGACACACTACACTTCCTGTTCTCACTTAGTACAGCCCACACTACACTGACTAGACGCACTACACTTCCTGTCTGTAGATCCTGTAGTCCTCACTTAGTACAGCCCACACTACACTGACTAGACACACTACACTTCCTGTTCTCACTTAGTACAGCCCACACTACACTGGCTAGACGCACTACACTTCCTGTTCTCACTTAGTACCACCCACACTACAATTCCTGTTCTCACTTAGTACAGCCCACACTACACTTCCGGTCAGTAGATACTGTGGTCGTCACCTAGTACAGCCCACACTACACTTCCTGTCAGTAGATGCTGTGGTCCTCACTTAGTACAGCCCCCACTACACTTCCTGTCAGTAGATGCTGTGTTGTTGTCTCTGTCAGTGTCCTCAGTGTTGTTGTCTCTGTCAGTGTCCTCCGTGTTGTTGTCTCTGTCAGTGTCCTCCGTGTTGTTGTCTCTGTCAGTGTCCTCAGTGTTGTTGTCTCTGTCAGTGTCCTCCGTGTTGTTGTCTCTGTCAGTGTCCTCCGTGTTGTCTCTGTCAGTGTCCTCCGTGTTGTCTCTGTCAGTGTCCTCCGTGTTGTCTCTGTCAGTGTCCTCCGTGTTGTCTCTGTCAGTGTCCTCCGTGTTGTTGTCTCTGTCAGTGTCCTCCGTGTTGTTGTCTCTGTCAGTGTCCTCCGTGTTGTTGTCTCTGTCAGTGTCCTCCGTGTTGTTGTCTCTGTCAGTGTCCTCCGTGTTGTTGTCTCTGTCAGTGTCCTCCGTGTTGTTGTCTCTGTCAGTGTCCTCCGTGTTGTTGTCTCTGTCAGTGTCCTCCCTGTTGTTGTCTCTGTCAGTGTCCTCCCTGTTGTTGTCTCTGTCAGTGTCCTCCGTGTTGTTGTCTCTGTCAGTGTCCTCCGTGTTGTTGTCTCTGTCAGTGTCCTCCGTGTTGTTGTCTCTGTCAGTGTCCTCCGTGTTGTTGTCTCTGTCAGTGTCCTCCGTGTTGTTGTCTCTGTCAGTGTCCTCCGTGTTGTTGTCTCTGTCAGTGTCCTCCGTGTTGTTGTCCTCAGTGTCCTCCGTGTTGTTGTCTCTGTCAGTGTCCTCCGTGTTGTCTCTGTCAGTGTCCTCCGTGTTGTCTCTGTCTGTCTGTCTGTCAGTGTCCTCCGTGTTGTTGTCTCTGTCAGTGTCCTCCGTGTTGTTGTCTCTGTCAGTGTCCTCCGTGTTGTTGTCTCTGTCAGTGTCCTCCGTGTTGTTGTCTCTGTCAGTGTCCTCCGTGTTGTTGTCTCTGTCAGTGTCCTCCGTGTTGTTGTCTCTGTCAGTGTCCTCCGTGTTGTTGTCTCTGTCAGTGTCCTCCGTGTTGTTGTCTCTGTCAGTGTCCTCCGTGTTGTGTTGTTGTCTCTGTCAGTGTCCTGTCAGTGTTGTTGTCTCTGTCAGTGTCCTCCGTGTTGTTGTCTCTGTCAGTGTCCTCCGTGTTGTTGTCTCTGTCAGTGTCCTCCGTGTTGTTGTCTCTGTCAGTGTCCTCCGTGTTGTTGTCTCTGTCAGTGTCCTCCGTGTTGTCTCTGTCAGTGTCCTCCGTGTTGTTGTCTCTGTCAGTGTCCTCCGTGTTGTTGTCTCTGTCAGTGTCCTCCGTGTTGTTGTCTCTGTCAGTGTCCTCCGTGTTGTTGTCTCTGTCAGTGTCTGTGTTGTTGTCTCTGTCAGTGTCCTCCGTGTTGTTGTCTCTGTCAGTGTCCTCCGTGTTGTTGTCTCTGTCAGTGTCCTCCGTGTTGTTGTCTCTGTCAGTGTCCTCCGTGTTGTTGTCTCTGTCAGTGTCCTCCGTGTTGTCTCTGTCAGTGTCCTCCGTGTTGTTGTCTCTGTCAGTGTCCTCCGTGTTGTTGTCTCTGTCAGTGTCCTCCGTGTTGTCTCTGTCAGTGTCCTCCGTGTTGTTGTCTCTGTCAGTGTCCTCCGTGTTGTTGTCTCTGTCAGTGTCCTCCGTGTTGTTGTCTCTGTCAGTGTCCTCCGTGTTGTTGTCTCTGTCAGTGTCCTCCGTGTTGTTGTCTCTGTCAGTGTCCTCCGTGTTGTTGTCTCTGTCAGTGTCCTCCGTGTTGTTGTCTCTGTCAGTGTCCTCCGTGTTGTTGTCTCTGTCAGTGTCCTCCGTGTTGTTGTCTCTGTCAGTGTCCTCCGTGTTGTTGTCTCTGTCAGTGTCCTCCTGTGTTGTGTTGTTCTGTCAGTGTCTCCGTCTCTGTCAGTGTCCTCCGTGTTGTTGTCTCTGTCAGTGTCCTCCGTGTTGTTGTCTCTGTCAGTGTCCTCAGTGTTGTCTCTGTCTCTGTTGTGTCCTCAGTGTCCTCCGTTTGTTGTCTCTGTCAGTGTCCTCCGTTGTCTCTGTCAGTGTCTCTGTTGTGTCCTCAGTGTTCCGTGTTGTTGTCTCTGTCAGTGTCCTCCGTGTTGTTGTCTCTGTCAGTGTCCTCCGTGTTGTTGTCTCTGTCAGTGTCCTCCGTGTTGTTGTCTCTGTCAGTGTCCTCCGTGTTGTTCTGTCAGTGTCCTCCGTGTGTTGTCTCTGTCAGTGTCCTCCGTGTTGTTGTCTCTGTCAGTGTCCTCCGTGTTGTTGTCTCTGTCAGTGTCCTCAGTGTTGTTGTCTCTGTCAGTGTCCTCCGTGTTGTTGTCTCTGTCAGTGTCCTCCGTGTTGTTGTCTCTGTCAGTGTCCTCCGTGTTGTTGTCTCTGTTGTTGTCTCTGTCAGTGTCCTCCGTGTTGTTGTCCTCCTGTTGTTGTCTCTGTCAGTGTCCTCCCGTGTTGTTGTCTCTGTCAGTGTCCTCCGTGTTGTTGTCTCTGTCAGTGTCCTCCGTGTTGTTGTCTCTGTCAGTGTCCTCAGTGTTGTTGTCTCTGTCAGTGTCCTCCGTGTTGTTGTCTCTGTCAGTGTCCTCCGTGTTGTTGTCTCTGTCAGTGTCCTCCGTGTTGTTGTCTCTGTGTTGTCTCTGTCAGTGTCCTCAGTGTTGTTGTCTCTGTCAGTGTCCTCCTGTTGTTGTCTCTGTCAGTGTCCTCCGTGTTGTTGTCTCTGTCAGTGTCCTCAGTCTCTGTGTTGTTGTTGTCTCTGTCAGTGTCCTCAGTGTTGTTGTCTCTGTCAGTGTCCTCAGTGTTGTCTGTCTCTGTTGTCTCTGTCAGTGTCCTCAGTGTTGTTGTCTCTGTCAGTGTCCTCCGTGTTGTCTCTGTCAGTGTCCTCCTCTGTCAGTCCTGTTTGTCTCTGTCAGTGTCCTCCGTGTTGTCTCTGTCTCTGTCAGTGTCCTCCCTGTTGTTGTCTCTGTCAGTGTCCTCAGTGTTGTTGTCTCTGTCAGTGTCCTCAGTGTTGTTGTCTCTGTCAGTGTCCTCAGTGTTGTTGTCTCTGTCAGTGTCCTCCGTGTTGTTGTCTCTGTCAGTGTCCTCCGTGTTGTTGTCTCTGTCAGTGTCCTCCGTGTTGTTGTCTCTGTCAGTGTCCTCCGTGTTGTCTCTGTCAGTGTCCTCCGTGTTGTTGTCTCTGTCAGTGTCCTCCGTGTTGTTGTCTCTGTCAGTGTCCTCCGTGTTGTCTCTGTCAGTGTCCTCCGTGTTGTTGTCTCGTCAGTGTCCTCCGTGTTGTTGTCTCTGTCAGTGTCCTCCGTGTTGTTGTCTCTGTCAGTGTCCTCCGTGTTGTTGTCTCTGTCAGTGTCCTCCTGTGTGTTGTTGTCTCTGTCAGTGTCCTCCGTGTTGTTGTCTCTGTCAGTGTCCTCCGTGTTGTTGTCTCTGTCAGTGTCCTCCCTGTTGTTGTCTCTGTCAGTGTCCTCCGTGTTGTTGTCTCTCTGTCCTCCGTGTTGTTGTCTCTTCAGTGTCCTCCGTTCCCAGTTGTCTCTGTCAGTGTCCTCCGTGTGAGTCTCTGTCAGTGTGAAGGAGTTGTCTCTGTCAGTGTCCTCCGTGTTGTTGTCTCTGTCAGTGTCCTCCGTGTTGTTGTCTCTGTCAGTGTCCTCAGTGTTGTCTCTGTCAGTGTCCTCAGTGTTGTTGTCTCTGTCAGTGTCCTCAGTGTTGTTGTCTCTGTCAGTGTCCTCCACTCTGTTAGTGTCCTCAGTGTTGTTGTCTCTGTTAGTCTCCTCAGTGTTGTTGTCTCTGTTAGTGTCCTCAGTGTTGTTGTCTCTGTCAGTGTCCTCAGTGTTGTTGTCTCTGTCAGTGTCCTCAGTGTTGTTGTCTCTGTCAGTGTCCTCACTGTCAGTGTCCTCCGTGTTGTTGTCTCTGTCAGTGTCCTCAGTGTTGTCTCTGTCAGTGTCCTCAGTGTTGTTGTCTCTGTCAGTGTCCTCAGTGTTGTTGTCTCTGTCAGTGTCCTCAGTGTTGTTGTCTCTGTCAGTGTCCTCACACCTCAGTGTTGTTGTCTCTGTCAGTGTCCTCAGTGTTGTTGTCTCTGTCAGTGTCCTCCGTGTTGTCTCTGTCAGTGTCCTCAGCTGTTAGATAACCCTCCGTGTTGTTGTCTCTGTCAGTGTCCTCCGTGTTGTTGTCTCTGTCAGTGTCCTCCGTGTTGTTGTCTCTGTCAGTGTCCTCAGTGTTGTTGTCTCTGTCAGTGTCCTCAGTGTTGTTGTCTGTCAAATGTTCCGGGTCTCTGTCAGTGTAGCTGTTAATAACAGAGCTGTCCTCTGTTTGTGTCTCTGAACAGTCTCTGAAGGTAGGAGTTGTTCTGTCAGTGTCCTCACTGTTAGACTGTCCTGTTGTCTGGAACAGCTCTAGATGAGAATGTAGGAGTTCTTTGAGGAGACTAGGACATCAGACAGGACTGTCCTGTCCTGCGCACGTAACACCTGGAACAGTCTGATATCATAGGAGTTGAAATCTAGGGCTCTAACAGACTGACTGTCCTGTTCTGGAACAGTCTAGAAGGTAGGAGTTGTTCTAGTCTAACAGACTGTCCTGTCCTGTCCTGGAACAGTCTAGAAGGTAGGAGTTGTTCTAGTCTAACAGACTGTCCTGTCCTGTACTGGAACAGTCTAGAAGGTAGGAGTTGTTCTAGTCTAACAGACTGTCCTGTCCTGTTCTGGAACAGTCTAGAAGGTCTGACTGAACAGTCTAGAAGGTAGGAGTTGTTCTAGGCTAACAGACTGTCCTGTCCTGTCCTGGAACAGTCTAGAAGGTAGGAGTTGTTCCAGTCTAACAGACTGTCCTGTTCTGGAACAGTCTAGAAGGGAGGAGTTGTTCTAGTCTAACAGACTGTCCTGTTCTGGAACAGTCTAGAAGGTAGGAGTTGTTCCAGTCTAACAGACTGTCCTGTTCTGGAACAGTCTAGAAGGTAGGAGTTGTTCTAGTCTAACAGACTGTCCTGTCCTGTCCTGGAACAGTCTAGAAGGTAGGAGTTGTTCTAGTCTAACAGACTGTCCTGTTCTGGAACAGTCTAGAAGGTAGGAGTTGTTCCAGTCTAACAGACTGTCCTGTTCTGGAACAGTCTAGAAGGGAGGAGTTGTTCCAGTCTAACAGACTGTCCTGTACTGGAACAGTCTAGAAGGTAGGAGTTGTTCTAGTCTAACAGACTGTCCTGTTCTGGAACAGTCTAGAAGGGAGGAGTTGTTCTAGTCTAACGGACTGTCCTGTTCTGGAACAGTCTAGAAGGTAGGAGTTGTTCTAGTCTAACAGTCTGTCCTGTTCTGGAACATTCTAGAAGGTAGGAGTTGTTCCAGTCTAACAGACTGTCCTGTACCGGAACAGTCTAGAAGGTAGTTGTCCCAGTCTAAGGGCCACAGTTGCAGGGTTAGTACTACTACAGCTGATTCCTCTGATGGGTGGATGAATCCTGGTCTTATCACTATACAGCTGATTCCTCTGATGGGTGGATGAATCCTGGTCTTATCACTATACAGCTGATGGGTGGATGAATCCTGGTCCTATCACTATACAGCTGATGGGTGTATGAATCCTGGTCCTATCACTATACAGCTGATTCCTCTGATGGGTGGATGAATCCTGGCCCTATCACTATACAGCTGATTCCTCTGATGGGTGGATGAATCCTGGTCTTATCACTATACAGCTGATGGGTGGATGAATCCTGGTCCTATCACTATACAGTTGATTCCTCTGATGGGTGGATGAATCCTGGCCCTATCACTATACAGCTGATTCCTCTGATGGGTGGATGAATCCTGGTCTTATCACTATACAGCTGATGGGTGTATGAATCCTGGTCCTATCACTATACAGTTGATTCCTCTGATGGGTGGATGAATCCTGGCCCTATCACTATACAGCTGATTCCTCTGATGGGTGGATGAATCCTGGTCTTATCACTATACAGCTGATGGGTGGATGAATCCTGGTCCTGTCACTATACAGCTGATGGGTGGATGAATCCTGGTCCTATCACTATACAGCTGATGGGTGGATGAATCCTGGCCCTGTCACTATACAGCTGATGGGTGGATGAATCCTGGCCCTATCACTATACAGCTGATGGGTGGATGAATCCTGGTCCTGTCACTATACAGCTGATGGGTGGATGAATCCTGGCCCTATCACTATACAGCTGATGGGTGGATGAATCCTGGTCCTATCACTATACAGCTGATTCCTCTGATGGGTGGATGAATCCTGGTCCTATCACTATACAGCTGATGGGTGGATGAATCCTGGTCCTATCACTATACAGCTGATTCCTCTGATGGGTGGATGAATCCTGGCCCTATCACTATACAGCTGATGGGTGGATGAATCCTGGTCCTATCACTATACAGCTGATGGGTGGATGAATCCTGGTCCTATCACTATACAGCTGATTCCTCTGATGGGTGGATGAATCCTGGCCCTATCACTATACAGCTGATGGGTGGATGAATCCTGGTCCTATCACTATACAGCTGATTCCTCTGATGGGTGGATGAATCCTGGTCTTATCACTATACAGCTGATGGGTGGATGAATCCTGGTCCTATCACTATACAGCTGATGGGTGGATGAATCCTGGTCCTATCACTATACAGCTGATTCCTCTGATGGGTGGATGAATCCTGGCCCTATCACTATACAGCTGATGGGTGGATGAATCCTGGTCTTATCACTATACAGCTGATGGGTGGATGAATCCTGATCCTATCACTATACAGCTGATGGGTGGATGAATCCTGGTCCTATCACTATACAGCTGATGGATGGATGAATCTTGGTCCTCAACACTGGTCCAGGGCTGTAGCTGGTAGTTTGGTACACTACATTGTAATGGCTGGGCTGTCTGAGAGCTGTTCAGGTAGATGATGACAGGAGTCTCTGTGTGTCTGTGTTCTCAGGAGAGGCGCTTCCTGTCTCTAGCCCAGGCCAGGGAGAAAGGACTCCATGTGGATTGGCTTTCTCAGGCCAAACCAGGTACGACACTAATTCACTGGGATCAACTGTCCTTCAGGAAGTCATTTGTCTGCTTGTCATTGAAAAGATTAGACTTATTTCTGTCTGACCGATGTAGGTCATATTTTGATAGAATATACCCTGACTATGGTGACTGATCCTCTCTCTCTCTCTGTCTCTCTCTCTCTCTCTGTCTCTCTCTCCTGCTCTCCCTCTCTCTCTCTCTCTCTCTCTCTCTCTCTCTCTGCTCTCCCTCTCTCTCTCTCTCTCTCTCTCTCTGTCTCTCTCTGTCTCTCTCTCTCTCTGTCTCTCTCTCTCTCTCTCTCTCTCTCTCTCTCTCTCTCTCTCTCTCTCTCTCTCTCTCTCTCTCTCTCTCTCTCTCTCTCTCTCTCTCTCTCTCTCTCTCTCTCTCTCTCTCTCTCTCCCTGCTCTCTCTCTGTCTCTCTCTCTCTCTCTCTCTCTCTCCTCTCTCTCTCTGCTCTCTCTCTCTCTCCCGCTCTCCCTCTCTCTCCCGCTCTCTCTCTCTCCCGCTCTCCCTCTCTCTCCCCTCCCTCCTCTCCCTCCCTCCCTCCCTCCCTCCCTCCCTCCCTCCCTCCCTCGCTGTCCCTCCCTCCCTCCCTCCCTCCCTCCCTCCCTCCCTCCCTCCCTCCCTCCCTCCCTCCCTCCCTCCCTCCCTCCCTCCCTCCCTCCCTCCCTCCCTCCCTCCCTCCCTCCCTCCCTCCCTCCCTCCCTCCCTCCCTCCCTCCCTCCCTCCCTCCCTCCCTCCCTCCCTCTCCTCTCCTCTCCTCCCCCCTCCCTCCCTCCTTCTCCCTCCCTCCCTCCCTCCCTCCCTCCCTCCCTCCCTCCCTCCCTCCCTCCCTCCCTCCCTCCCTCCCTCCCTCCCTCCCTCCCTCCCTCCCTCCCTCCCTCCCTCCCTCCCTCCCTCCCCCTCCCTCCCTCCCTCCCTCCCTCCCTCCCTCCCTCCCTCCCTCCCTCCCTCTCCCCCTCCCTCCCTCCCTCCCTCCCTCCCTCCCTCCCTCCCTCTCCTCTCCTCTCCCCCCTCCTTCCCTCCCTCCCTCCCCTCCTCCCTCCTCCCTCCCCCTGTCAGTGTGTCCTCAGTTCCTGGGTACCCGTGTGTTTGAGGGGTATGACCTGCGGAGGCTGGTGGACTACATCGACTGGAAGCCTTTCTTTGACGTGTGGCAGCTGAGAGGGAAGTACCCTAACAGAGGATACCCCAAGATCTTCAAGGACAAAACCGTGGGTACGTAGAGGACATAGATGTAATGCTATCGCCATTCTACTGTTGTGATTGTATTTCTATGGAGAAGGTGCATTCCTGCCATCCCTTCAGACTGTTCAGAAGCTTATGTGGAGGTATAACAGGTGTAATATAATATTGTACCTGTGGTTGATGGACTGATAGATAATAATGTTATAATGAACCTGTACAGGTGAGGAGACTGATAGATAATTATGTCATAATGACCCTGTACAGGTGAGGAGACTGATAGATAATAATGTCATAATGACCCTGTACAGGTGAGGAGACTGATAGATAATAATGTTATAATGAACCTGTACAGGTGAGGAGACTGATAGATAATAATGTCATAATGAACCTGTACAGGTGAGGAGACTGATAGATAATAATGTTAGAATGAACCTGTACAGGTGAGGAGACTGATAGATAATAATGTTATAATGAACCTGTACAGGTGAGGAGACTGATAGATAATAATGTCATAATGAACCTGTACAGGTGAGGAGACTGATAGATAATAATGTTATAATGAACCTGTACAGGTGAGGAGACTGATAGATAATAATGTCATAATGAACCTGTACAGGTGAGGAGACTGATAGATAATAATGTTAGAATGAACCTGTACAGGTGAGGAGACTGATAGATAATAATGTCATAATGAACCTGTACAGGTGAGGAGACTGATAGATAATAATGTCATAATGAACCTGTACAGGTGAGGAGACTGATAGATAATAATGTTATAATGAACCTGTACAGGTGAGGAGACTGATAGATAATAATGTTAGAATGAACCTGTACAGGTGAGGAGACTGATAGATAATAATGTTAGAATGAACCTGTACAGGTGAGGAGACTGATAGATAATAATGTTAGAATGAACCTGTACAGGTGAGGAGACTGATAGATAATAATGTTAGAATGAACCTGTACAGGTGAGGAGACTGATAGATAATAATGTTATAATGAACCTGTACAGGTGAGGAGACTGATAGATAATAATGTCATAATGAACCTGTACAGGTGAGGAGACTGATAGATAATAATGTCATAATGAACCTGTACAGGTGAGGAGACTGATAGATAATAATGTCATAATGAACCTGTACAGGTGAGGAGACTGATAGATAATAATGTTATGAATGAACCTGTACAGGTGAGGAGACTGATAGATAATAATGTTATAATGAACCTGTACAGGTGAGGAGACTGATAGATAATAATGTTATAATGAACCTGTACAGGTGAGGAGACTGATAGATAATAATGTTAGAATGAACCTGTACAGGTGAGGAGACTGATAGATAATAATGTTAGAATGAACCTGTACAGGTGAGGAGACTGAGATAATAATGTTATAGATAATAATGTAGATAATAATGAACCTGTACAGGTGAGGAGACTGATAGATAATAATGTTATAATGAACCTGTACAGGTGAGGAGACTGATAGATAATAATGTTATAATGAACCTGTACAGGTGAGGAGACTGATAGATAATAATGTCATAATGAACCTGTACAGGTGAGGAGACTGATAGATAATAATGTTATAACCTGAACTGATAGATAATAATGTTAGAATGAACCTGTACAGGTGAGGAGACTGATAGATAATAATGTTATAATGAACCTGTACAGGTGAGGAGACTGATAGATAATAATGTTATAATGAACCTGTACAGGTGAGGAGACTGATAGATAATAATGTTATAATGAACCTGTACAGGTGAGGAGACTGATAGATAATAATGTTATAATGAACCTGTACAGGTGAGGAGACTGATAGATAATAATGTTAGAATGAACCTGTACAGGTGAGGAGACTGATAGATAATAATGTTAGAATGAACCTGTACAGGTGAGGAGACTGATAGATAATAATGTTATAATGAACCTGTACAGGTGAGGAGACTGATAGATAATAATGTTATAATGAACCTGTACAGGTGAGGAGACTGATAGATAATAATGTTATAATGAACCTGTACAGGTGAGGAGACTGATAGATAATAATGTTATAATGAACCTGTACAGGTGAGGAGACTGATAGATAATAATGTTATAATGAACCTGTACAGGTGAGGAGACTGATAGATAATAATGTCATAATGAACCTGTACAGGTGAGACTGAGACTGATAGATAATAATGTGAACCTGTATAATGAACCTGTACAGGTGAGGAGACTGATAGATAATAATGTTATAATGAACCTGTACAGGTGAGGAGACTGATAGATAATAATGTCATAATGAACCTGTACAGGTGAGGAGACTGATAGATAATAATGTCATAATGAACCTGTACAGGTGAGGAGACTGATAGATAATAATGTTATAATGAACCTGTACAGGTGAGGAGACTGATAGATAATAATGTTATAATGAACCTGTACAGGTGAGGAGACTGATAGATAATAATGTCATAATGAACCTGTACAGGTGAGGAGACTGATAGATAATAATGTTATAATGAACCTGTACAGGTGAGGAGGCTCGGAGGGTGTTTGACGATGCCCAGCGGCTCCTCAACAGACTGATAGATAATAAGGGTCTCTGGGGGCGTGGCCTGGTGGGCTTCTGGCCCGCCCAGAGTGTAGGAGACGACATCCAGGTGTACGAACATGACGTTACACCCCGCTCCCCCACGCCCCTCGCCACCTTCTATGGACTACGCCAACAGGTGAGTAGCAGGGAGATCTGGAACAGGGTGTGTTAGTTCATGGTGTGTGTGTGGGCGGGGTCTGTGTGTGTGTGGGGGGGGTCTGTGTGTGTGTGGCGGGGTCTGTGTGTGTGGGGGCGGGGTCTGTGTGCGTCTGTGTTCAATTAATTTCCATTTATAAATCTATAGCAAGTAGGGCTGTCCACGACAAAAAAAAAAATCTTGGTCGACCCAGAATCATCTGTTCTTTTCGACCAATCCCTGATCTAAATGTTAAAACGTTTTTTTCCATATTTAGAAACATCCTGTGTGTTTTATTCAAATCAACTACATTCACTGAGCTGGTCTGATGCTTTAAGCACACTGTTTGATGAAATAATTCAGACACACTTCACTCGAGGGATTCCGACCAGCAATTGATTTGATTGCTGCTCTGTGTTTAAAAAAACAGCTAGTGACTGTGTGACTAGCAACCTCTGTCTCTCTCTCTCCTCCCCGCTGTCTCTCTCTCCTCCCCGCTGTCTCTCTCTCCTCCCCGCTGTCTCTCTCTCCTCCCCGCTGTCTCTCTCTCCTCCCTGCAGTCTCGCTCTCCTCCCCGCTGTCTCTCTCTCCTCCCCGCTGTCTCTCTCTCCTCCCCGCTGTCTCTCTCTCCTCCCCGCTGTCTCTCTCTCCTCCCCGCTGTCTCTCTCTCCTCCCTGCAGTCTCTCTCTCCTCCCTGCTGTCTCTCTCTCCTCCCTGCCGTCTCTCTCTCTCTTCCCCGCTGTCTCTCTCTCTCTCCTCCCTGCCGTCTATCTCTCCTCCCTGCCGTCTCTCTCTCCTCCCTGCTGCAGCTAGTGACTGTGACACGTATGCTTCGCATGCACATGACCAATAGGGCCTGACCTATAGCATATCACAATCACATCAATACGTTTGTTATCACAAACTCTTGAGCATTGTAACACATGCGACGGCTAAATGGATCCAGAGGACCTGACAAACTTAAAACGGGATGGGAATGTTTACTGGTTGCTCAGGAGGTAAAGGGGAAGTCCGATGTGCGGATCAGGAAACACAAGTTCTGGAGAAAGCGCTGCATGTTAGGATGATGTGTGTGCCAAACAGGTGCTGTTAGATTACAATATCATTTTTTCTGACCGTTTGGGACAATGTAAACAACACTAAATACATTCTAAGTCTCCCAGAGAGTCTGTTGTCGTGTTTTTTGTTGTTGTAAAGCCTTTATTACAGCAACGACTAAAAACAGTCGCGTTCATTCGTGAATTAAATTTCTGAAACAGGAACGGTTTATTTATTGTTTACTCTTAATTATTCGCATTTATTTTATTTTAAAAGTAAAATGCTTGATTTGCATTTCACATTATGAACGACTCGTATTCTGTGTGATGACATGAACAAGTACACGTTGTCGATTGATACAGTAGCCGAAATACAATGTATTCAGACCCCTTGACTTTTTCCACATTCTGTTACATTACAGCCTTATTCTAAAATGGGTTAAATTGTTTCATTTTCCTCATCAATCTACACACAATACACAGTAATGACATCACAATACCCCATAATGACATCACAATACCCCATAATGACGTCACAATACCCCATAATGTCAAAGCAAAAACAGGTTTTATATTTTTTTTGCAAATTTATTACAAATAACAAATAGATACCTTATTTACATAAGTATTCAGACCCTTTGCTATGAGACTCAAAATTGAGCTCAGGTGCATCCTGTTTCCATTGATCATCCTTGAGATGTTTCTTCAACTCGATTGGAGTCCACCTGTGGTAAACTCAATTGATTGGATATGATTTGGAAGGTAACACACCTGTCTATGTAACGTCCCACAGCTGACAGTGCATTATTTGTGTTTCACCGTTGTTCTTACATAATATAACCATATATAATTATGGTAGCACATGTCTTAGACTGGTGGACTGTGTCACCCCCACAGCCTCCACAATGGATTAGTCCACTGAGACAGACCTCTATAATGGATTAGTCCACTGAGACAGGCCTCTATAATGCATTGTTTGCTGTTTGGGGTTTTAGGCTGGGTTTCTGTACAGCACTTTGAGATATCAGCTGATGTACGAAGGGCTATATCAATAAATTTGATTTGATTTTGATTTGATTAGTCCACTGAGACAGACCTCTATAATGGATTAGTCCACTGAGACAGGTCTCCACAATGGATTAGTCCACTGAGACAGACCTCTATAATGGATTAGTCCACTGAGACAGACCTCTATAATGGATTAGTCCACTGAGACAGACCTCTACAATGGATTAGTCCACTGAGACAGGTCTCCACAATGGATTAGTCCACTGAGACAGGCCTCTATAATGGATCAGTCCAACAGACCTCTATAATGGATTAATCCACTGAGACAGACCTCTATAATGGATCAGTCCACTGAGACAGACCTCTATAATGGATCAGTCCAACAGACCTCTATAATGGATCAGTCCAACAGACCTCTATAATGGATTAATCCACTGAGACAGACCTCTATAATGGATCAGTCCACTGAGACAGACCTCTATAATGGATCAGTCCACTGAGACAGACCTCTATAATGGATCAGTCCAACAGACCTCTATAATGGATCAGTCCACTGAGACAGACCTCTATAATGGATCAGTCCACTGAGACAGGACTCCACAATGGATCAGTCCAATCAGACAGGAGCCAATCAGAAAGGTGTCTTGTACACCAATTGTTTAGATTTTGTTGCTACTGCTCGACTTAAAGACATCTGGGTCGACCAACAGTCTATGGACCAATCAATGGAAACAGCGGACTAAACGGGGTCAACCCGAACAACAAGCATGTACTGTAAGATAACTGTGTTTGTCTTGTAGGCAGAGAAGGACAGTGCCAGCTCAGACCCCTACTACTGCCTGTCCGACTTCGTGGCCCCGAGGACCAGCCGTGTGTCTGACTACATGGGGATGTTTGCTGTAGCTGTGTTCGGAGCGGAGGAGCTGAGCAAACAGTTTGAGACCCAGGGAGACGACTACAACAGTATCATGGTGAAGGCTCTGGCTGACCGCCTGGCTGAGGTACGGACTCTAGTGTTACTATACTGAGGTACGGACTCTAG